>NC_072738.1:91351492-91454557 GCF_026930045.1 Uloborus diversus
CGTGGACGAGATCTTCCCTCTGTGCAATCAGGATAGAACATACAGAACTCTTCTAAAAGACTGTCTGATGTTAACGTCCCCTAAAGAAGACATTTACCTTAAAAGAAGCAGCATCAAATAAATGCTAAAGTCAAGTAACGTGCGTCACATTTTAATAATCAGTGATCATATCACCCACGGCCATTAGCTCATGTAGTTTGAAAGTATGGATGTGTAATTATTTGCATATTTTCGTGTATCAAACATTTTGATAAGTCTCAAAGTTTTTAATAAGTGTTCCGAAAATGATTAAGCGTTTTTGTAATATTCTTAACCGAAGTACTATTATTCGATAAATGAAGTCAGTTCCAGTTATTTTTAAGTCATGCGTAACTAATGTTTTTGATGTAAAAACTTAAAAATATAGTTCGAATAAAAAATATTTTAAAACATTATTATTACCCTATTCAGTCTTTTCCGTACCAGATGTTATTTCATTTGCTGTGGAACTCTATGTAACCATTTTCTTAAACTCATAGAAACGTTTTAAGCAAAAGTGAGTAAAAGTAGGTACTACCTTAGAAAATGATGTATAATTTTAATTTAAAGAAGCTGATGTTTAAGTACTATAGATGGCCTCGGAACGACAATATGATGAATTTATAGTAGAGCAACCCTTAACATACTCAATTGCTTTTGATTAGTAGACATACTTCACTTTTTCAAGCTGGGGATGCAAATGACAATGTTTTTCGTTCCACGAGTATTTCTTGAGTCGAGTAGCACAAGATGTAATAAAACGATAAGCACAGGAGGTATAAACAGTGGTAACCAACGTCTTTACCGCTGTTTAAAATGGTAATTGAAAGAAAAAAGCAAATATGCATGTGTTTTTATGATTTTTAGCATGAATTCGTTTTACGAGCACCCGGTTATGACGAGCAAGTAACGTAGTCCCTTGGCGCTCCTTATAAGCGAGTTCGACTGCACCTTCTTTAATGTGCTACTATCATCAAAGGATAGCCATTTAATGTTGTTTCTAATGAGACTTGCCTCTAGTGCATTCCCAAGTGGCATCTATACTTTCATTTGGCACTGTCTTCGACGGATAGAAATTTGTTGCTATTGTTGTTGTCTGTAATAGGCCTGCTCATTGGTTCCTCACCATTTGCAACCTCAAGCATTCTTCAGAGCTTTCTTTCATATGCTACTACAATCAGGGAGATAGCTATTTAGTATTGCTGTTGTTTCTAATGATACTGTGCATTTGGTGACTAATGCATTCCCCAATTGCTATCATCCATTCTTTCACGCAGCACTTCTATCAACGGATCGACATTTGTTGTTATTGTTTCTAATCGGAATGTGCATTGGCTTCTCATCGTTTTCAACCTAATGCATTCTGCATTCATTCTTCCATGCGCGGCCGCCGACGTTACAACTAGTGATAGATAGCATTTGTTGTTATTGTTTCTAATATGACTGCGAATTGGTTCCTCTCCATTTGCAACCTAATGCCTTTCTCGTTTACTTTTTCATAAGTTACTACTACAAAGGGATAGCTATTTATTGTTGTTGTGTTTTTAATGATACTGCGCATTTGTGTTGATTGTGCACTGCCAAGTGCTTGCATCTTTTATTTCATGTGTCACTCCATTGACAAATAGCCATTTGCAGTTGTTGTTTTTACTACGAATGAGCATTGAATCCTCACCATTTTGAACCTAAAAATTCTTTATTCATTCTTTCACGTTCTATACCCATTGGCGGACATCCATTTGTTGATGTCGGTTTTGTTTCTAATAGGACTGCACATTGGTTCCTCACAATTTTCAATCCAGTTGCAGAAACCAATTCCTAATTTCATAAATGCTACATTACAATACTTTTTTCCATCTCACCTTACCTTAAGTTGTACCATACGAGTGGTCTGGGACGCAACCCACTCGCCGTATGACTGGGTTCGGAGATTTTACGATTCTAACAGGGGGCTCCGAAACGAAGGGTTTGTACTTGGTATGCTTCTAAGCGACTTCCGATTAAGACAAATGATAAATAAAATAAACTGAACAAAGCAACATTGAAATTTATTTCAATTTCACCTTTAAGTGCTCTGACAGGTATTTGTCGTTTCGCGTTGCATCGTTGTCAGCGTTACAAATAAAGTTTCATTTCACTTCCAAAATTCACAGAAAACTTTCCCGACATAGAAAAATTTAAATTCTCAACAATATTAGATTTTGCTATAGCCAATCAAATCGTTTTTCCAACTAAAATGCTTTAAGAAAAATCTTAAAACGTCCTTAAACGTTTTTTAGCGGTGCATGAAACAGATTCTGCCATGTGAAAAATATAATCTGAAATACCAAAGCGCCTTTTTTTTAGTTGCAAAAATGCAGTTTAAAGATGAAAAACATCAAGAAGAACAAACACGAAAATAATCCTCAATCAAAAAACATTGAATTTGTGAGCAACTGATTTAAAAGTTTTTTTTTCTTTGTTTCCTTTAGTAATTATTCCTCCTAGAGGTGGGGTGTGGGCTCGGCCAATTTCTCCAAAATGTCAGCTAGATTTGGATTGTCTCCCACACCTATTGTGCGCGCAAGTCCAAGTGCAAAATGGCCGACCAGTGCGCTGTGGAGAAGGTCACCGACTTGTCTGTTGTTTTTCTGGACAAAGCTATGGGGCTACAACCACCACAAGAAGGCCTGCAACCGCTTCATATCCGAGGTACACAACACGAAGAAATCCTGATCCTACTATTATCCCATCACCCAATTCAAATTCGGAACAATATCCTGAAGGTAAGTCAGCAACGAAAAAAATGTGTTACGGCAACACAATTTGTTCATGTCCTTATGAATGAAGGTACTGTCCACCTCCGACAAGTTGAGCTATGGCCTTGAACAACTCCATTTCTTTCAAGGGAGAGCAATCAGTAAGAAGAGGAATTGTTTGTCGCAGAGTTAAGCTACCATTGCAACCCTTATATAGGCAAGAAAATCCTGTACCAATTGCTACTTTACACATGAATAGTAATATTGTTCGCCAAATGGGCAATACCCTACCAACTAAATCCACAAGTTCTTAAGTCGTTTTTCCTCACCCCTATTTCAAAAAATGGAATCATTGAATCGGTCGGACAGCGGAGCTCAACGTGCCAGATGTGAACAGTACGAATCGGTGTTAAAAACAAAATATGTTGAATTTTGAAACAAATTCCTACTAGTCTTATTAGGAGGAAAAACAGTACAGTTTCAAGTAGAATGGGAAGGGGGACAACACTGGATACACTGCGAGGCAATAAATAAATAAACAAACATCCAGCATTCATTTTTATTTTGAAGTCTTGAATTCAAATTGCTTTTCGCAATTACGAATTGCGATAGTGCCCTACTCGTTTGGTTTCTTGTTTCTACAAATGGAAATGGCCAAGAAATTTTCATCCGTCATATTATTACTGGTGGTTTTTTAGAACAGGTAATGCGAGGCATATCCAAAAGAAATGGTGATTCGTATGCGGTATTAAAGATATTTACATATTTATTTAAGTTACATTTACTAATGTAATTAATATTTTAAATGAACTCAAGCATGCTAATAATACTGCATTAAGGTATGTTCATATTTCTGGGGATGCATCGGCCCCATTGTTTATCACTTCTTATAGCGGTGACTTGTGGGTAATACAAATAGAGGTTCACCAAAAATAAATAAATAAATAAATGAAATAAAGAGAAAAAAAAATAAAAGGAAAAAGAAAAGAGAAAGAAATTAAGTATGCAAGTATGACTTACATGATAAAACAAATCAAGTTTTTCATAATTAAATATGATGCTGGGCCATTTCACGAAAAAGTCGCGAAAAGTTGTTCCGCATGTGACGGTTCATATGTTTCATTAAAAGGTAAAGTAATTAAAAAGCAATTTTAAAGGGTAATGACGAAATTTTTTGCGAAAGAAATGACACATAAGTTTGTAATTTGTTAAACAAAAAAGAAATGTGTTCATTAATTTTTTAAAATGTTATTTTTGATGAAACATATGAGAAGTCACGTGCGGGACAAAATGACCGTTTTCCGTGGAATGGCCCAGATACTAAGCTCCTGTTTTCACCTGTGGATCAAAAAGTTGCTCTTACAACAGTTTACTTAGTTGAAGGAAAGATGCAGTAGTCCCTCTCCCCAGCAAAGGAGTACGATTCTTAAATGCAAGATAATATGCGTTGTAAGAAATATTACTCAGTGCTATCAAAACATTCATTGTATTTTCTATGAATGTATACTTTTTAACCTAGCAATCAATCTTTGTAAATTGTTGTTTTGTAAATTAAACCCATTCTATTGGGGTGGGGGAATGCGGGAGAGCTTTAAAAAAAAAAAAAAAAAAACTCACACACAGAGTTTCATGGAAATACTTGAACGCGTCATATATTGATCGTTTTGATGCTCCAGCGTGTTTCTGATACCGAAGATATGTTAAAATGCCAATTTGGGTGGTGGGTAGAAAATTAAAAAAAAAAAAAAAAGAGCGCGTCAGATCAGAGGGAAGGTTGACTGAACTTTAAAAATGCTTCCATTCAAAGGTTTTAGAAGTGAAGCAAGCTCGTAACAAGTTTTTGAAGAAAGAAAAAGCCAAAAAAGAAAAAAAACCGTCATATTGAAATGTGTCAGATTTTCATGCAGAAGGTTCAGCTTGATGGTTCAGTCATGGTAGCTTAAAATCTGACGATTATTTGGAGGGGTACACTATGCAACAAAAAATAATTTTTTGTCTGCATCCTGATTTTAATTAGTTAGTTGTTACCAGTTTTGGGTCGGAAAAAGCGAAAATGTAAAGGATATTGTTTTATTAGCTCTTATTTTCAAGATACACAAAAGCCCACAGGAGAAAAATGCATAGCAAGCCACCCATTGACTTGAAAGTAAATTTAAGGATGAAAAATAAAAAAATAATTTGAATTTTGACATCTGGAATTCAAATTATGTTTTTCGCAATCACGAGTGTATGTGTGTGTGTGTGTGTGTGTGTGTGTGTGTGTATGTAGGCGTGTGTGTTTGTGTCTGTGTGCAGGTATGAGTGTGTGGGTAGTTGTGTGTATGAGTATTTGTGGTAGGGGGGAGGTGTATGCGTGTAGGCATATGTATTTGTGTCTGTGTGCAGGCATGAGTGTGTGAGTAGTTGTGTGTAGGTGTGTGTGTATGTGTAGGTGTTTGTATATATGTGTGTGTGTATGTGTGTAGGTGTATGTATGTGTGTATGTGTTTGTTTGTACGTGCTTGTATGTATGCGTGTAAGTGTAGGATATTGACGCAACCTGGAGATGGCTTTCGCTAGAGGAGCAGCATCGTGAGGAGCTGGTCGACGGTGATGCTGCAGAGGGTGCTGGCGGGAAAATAAAATGATAGCACATCAAAACAGTCAAATGAAAGCGATAAGCAATCGTGATTGCTCAAAAAAATCTGTACAGTAAATGCAATTAAATAGGTCCTGTTTAGTGGAAAAATGTTTTTTTTTTTTTTTTTTCAGAAAGCAGCGGTTGTTTTTAGCCTATTACTGTAAAAACTTTATTTTCGATTGATTCTCGTACGTCAAAATAAGGATCATCTCCTGTAATAGTGCAGCAGTATTTGGCAAGCATTAACTCAGCTCAATGATCCTGATATCTGCGATTCATTGCAGAGATACCTTGATGAAACCTTTTCCCATATTCATCACTCATAGTTCCATAGCTTTTAAGAAAAATATTGTAACGGATCCGGTGCAGCTTCAACTTTCTTGAAAGGACGACACAGTTCTTGAGAAAAACACAGGAGCTTTACTTACACTATGTACAGGAAAGATCGTTAACAACTGCTAATTAATCATCAGCAATTAAGCAAATATCAATCAACACCGTAAACTCAACGGTTACACACGCATTTTCATCCAAATACGAAAAACAACACAACGAAATGCCTCGCGATAAACAGAGCTAATACACTCTCAGTACAAATTCTCAATCGAGACTGACTTTTTCTCATGCGTAACGGCTTTTTATACACATCGAAAGAGAACTCTCAAATATTCCACAAGTTTTCCCGAAAATCGTAGACCGTTTTTTTATTTTTTTTTCCATTCACAAATTTTATAATTCAAAAATGAGGGGACCGTATACTTCAGCCGAATGTACGGGGGCCGTATATTCATTACAAGAAACTATTTACAGGTTACGTTACTACAATAATTTTAGATGAAAGATAATTTAATAAACGCCAAATTTAGACAAATTAATCACAAAAATAATTACTATCTACAGAATTTGTAACAATATTCTGGAGGAGTGGAGGAAATGGAGTTTCAGAGTCATCAATCATCACAGAATTTATGTAGGAGTTATTTGAAAAACTGTTTTTAGTTCTCGTCTTCCCTGTTGCTTAGAAATACTTGTAACAGTGTTTTTCTCCCCAGGAGGTGCGTTTATCTGCCGGGAAAGAAGAGCATTAGTGAGAATTCACCAACTCAATTGGCTCTGTATCTTGAAAATAAGAGCTAATCTCAACCTATTATGGTGATTTTCATGTTTAGCGAGGCAAAATACTTCGGAAATAGTAATTTTTGAACCGGATGCAGTTTTTGGTGTTGGGTAGTGTCACTAATCTGGCAGCTAGGAAAAAAATCTCGCCAATCATACCAACTACAAAATGAAGTATTCCGTTTCCGCTTCCAGTTTGTCCGCCAATAGAACCGCGCTTTGTGTGATCATGCGCTTTTATCACTTACTGCGTGTGCTTACTCCAGCTGCACGCTCCAATCTTTATAGATGGTTTTTATTAATGTAGAAATCGGCAGATTATTATTTTTTTTCTTGCATTTTTTTCTTCAAAATGAAAAAAAAAAAAAAAACATTCAACTGCGCTCGAGAATATCAAGACAACGATTTTTTTTGCAACTTTGTAACCCTTCCACTACCTTACGTTTCGCTCAAAAAAGCATCAGATTTTCTAAATAAACACTTTTTACCTAGGAATTAACCCACTTTACCTTAATCTGACGATCGATTTTTTAAAGCACTTTTAATATGTTTAGCATATTTGTCACGGAAATTCTGCGGCCTCCCCTAGGCGGCAACTAGACTACTTAGAGACTTTAGGATTTCACCAAATAATTTGTTTAATCTTAAGGTACATCTTAACGCTAAAAATAAATAAATAAATAAAAAATAAATAAAAAAATATCTAAAATAACATTATTATTTCGGTTAGGATGGAAAATAATAAATTTCATGTAAGTTCTCCATTAAATAATAAAATATAAAACCCACTGTTACGGAAATTCGTTACCTTACAACTGTAATATTAATAATGAAATCATAATTATAATGAAAGTTTTGAATGATGGCTTCTCTGAAGTAAGCATGAAATTTATTCACTATCCTTGCCTTGTGATTGATTTTTATCCTCTTCTCAAGGGCGCCCATATGCAAGATTTTAAAGGGGGAGGGCTCAAAATATTTCCCCATGGTTTAGCAGAGTATTTTCCCCATGGAAACCGATTTCAGTACAGATTGAAGATATTAAAATTTGACATTTTTAATAACTTATTCATTAATGGCTGAAAAGAAATTTTTATACATTTTGCAAAGAAAAAAGCTTTAAAAGCAAGGAAGTTCTCATTTCTAGTGGGGGGGGGGGGCTTGAGCCCCCACTTTCCCTCCTATATGGGCACCCTTGCCTCTTCTATGCTAATAATCGATTACGGAGCTAAGTAAAGAGACATATTAGGATCTTTATCACGAGTAACTTGTATGTTTTGAAACATAAATTAGTTTGGGAAACCCTTAGTATTTAAATGGTAATAACGGAATTATGACACGAATAAATCCTAGAGAGGAAGAAGGATTAATTTAGTGCCAATTGCTTAAAGTTCTAGACACGTATATGTATATACGTTTTTAATTTTTCTTTTAGTATGGAGAATTTATACGATAAAAATAAATTGAAGTTTCGTGATGGCAACATTATTCTATTTCTGAAATACATTTTCACTGAAAAAAATGAAGTAAAATACTTTTTAAAAAATACTAAGCACTTTTCATAATGCACTCAAGAGGACTAAAATAACTTTTCTGGGCAAAAAAGGACAAATTAAATATTCCTGTAGTTTTCAATCATTCTAAGAAAATGGCACCACAAACGAAGAGACGTGCGACTCAAGTCATTTCAAACCAATATTTCCGATTAAGAAAAATATGCATATTTCAGCACTGAAATTTATGATTGAAATCTAGATAATGTTGAGACATTCTCTCTACATGACTTGAGAAACACTTTTCTTCGTTTGTGGTGTCATTTTCTTTGAATAATTGAAAACTACAGGACTTGTCCTTTGTGACCCTGAAAAGTTATTTTGTGCTTTTGAGTGCATTATGAAAAGTGCTTAGTATTTAAAAAAAAAAAAAAAATCTAATATTAACTAATGTGATTAGGGGACACATTTGGTGTAGGTACTCGACAGGGTATAAGGAATATTCAACCCCCCCCCCCTACATTCATTTGAAGTGCTCCAGTAAATCCCCATACTATTGATAAAGATATTCTCAACCGAAGCTATCTGGTGTCTGAATGTACGAAAACTTTAACAAAACGATGAGTGAATTAAAATGCGCATCCAATCTTTCCGCATTTTCACAACTGGTTCCTTTGTTGCGTAATACTTCATGTATGTTTGATATCGGCGATATCCTGTTAGAGATATTGTATTAGGGTTTTTCTCTATAAAAATCTATTTTTATTAACTTCTAAGAAGAATAATTTTAATATCCTGTTGGTCTTTTCCAGCTTTTACTGTCTAAATTATTCCTAGGGACAATGACATGGTGGTCGGAGGGGGCATCTTTGTGAGGGATCATAAATGTTTCTTTATTAGCATAATGTTTCCGTTCTCTGACTTTTTGAATCATTATTTCGCTCTAATTGTGTTTAACTAAAAATATGCGTTTTCTATTTTATTTATTCTTATTAATTTTTCGACAGTAATTACTTTTTGATTTAATTTTTATTTAAAGAGAAGGAAGTATTGGGTATAGTAACTTGCAAGATTCCGGGCTGTTGTGCCGTGGTCTGAGTGTTGTTACCCCAAACGTTTCGGCCGCATCTGCGGCGGCCATTTACAGTGTTAACGTGCTGCGGCGTCCATCTTCAGTATTAACGTGGTCGAAGCTTCCAGGTAAGCGACGTCCCAGCAACTGATGCAGATGTCAAAGTGTTGTCCATATGTTTGTGAGAAGAGCTAGCTCTCCTTCCGTTTTGGACCAGGAATGGCTGATGAACGTTCGTCATTGTTTCTGGTTGGCTGAAACTACGTGCTGTCTTCATTTTGGTTGAGGATTGGCCGCTGGGCGTCCGTCGCTGTTTATGGTAAGCTAAAGGTATCTCTCGGGATAATCCAAGTGCAGCATGCCAGAGTTTGTTGATCTTAATTCCTTCTTCCTTTTTGTTAAAATTGTACAATTTTAACAATAAGATAACCAGAACAACCAGAAACAAGCCAACGATCAGCCAACCAGAATCTTGGAACATTTTTGACACCGGCCGTGAAAGCCTTCGTTCTTACATTAATATTGGGTATGTTTATAAAACATAATTGGGTTATGGGGTGATTGGGTATGTTTATAAAAATTTGTACACATACCCTTTTCTACAACGCAAAATTTCGACATACGCGAGGGGTTTTGGAACGCATCCCTCGAGTTATGTCGAGATTTGACTGCATGTCTTAAAATAACCAATTTTACTTCTCATTTCTTCCAGATTGTGGTATGCCTGCCACGACGAGTGATTACAACTCTTTTATCATGAATGGGGTCGATGTGAAGCAGGGTGAATACCCCTGGATGGTAATATTTCTCTTGTTAAAATTTCTCAATGTACATGACTGATATATTAAATGAACTTGTGGTTAAGATTCGAAACTAAGAATGTGATGGTTTTGATGCATATTGCGTATTTTATATAATTAAAAACTGAGTGTATCTAATGTATCTATCTATGTATCTATGTTCGAGTTACGCAGTGCCTCATCTCAACTTTTCGTAACAAAGCTTTTATTAAAATCTGCAACGTAAAAAAAAAACCGTTGAGACGAAAGATCTGTTGCCGTTTTTTTTTCGAATATGAATGAATAAAATTCTGGTTTTTTGTTTTGAAGGCTTTTCCTGTAATCGGGGGATTTAAAATGTTTACTTTTTCCGCAATCTGCAACAAAATTTTACTGATTTTTTCTTTTGTTCAAGCTTGATTGTTGAACACGCGTTACTTGACAGAGCTTTTATAATCGAAATAAACCGTGCAAAGCCGGGCGACGCAGATAGTGTTTTTAAATTTTGTTAAAATCTCAATCTTAAATTTTTTTAGAGAAGTTTTATTTTTTACACTGAAAGTAATTAGTTTTTTAGTAGTTAAGTATCTATATTTTAGGTGGAAAGCTGTTCTTTTTTTTATAACCATTTTTCTTATTCTTAAAGCATCTACCGTTTTTTGGAGTGAAGTATTTGTGTCGAATCAAGTAATTTTTTAACTTTGTAGGGAAAGAGTGTACAGTGAGACACGAAAATTCAATTCCAGTTTAAATTTAAAGAGCTGGATTAAAGCAGAAGAGCACATACGTAGTTCAGATAGAACCCGTTAACCTTGCGATCTGCAACTGTAATACTACCTCTATGTATCATTGAACTAATGCTCTTTTTTTTTTTTTTTTTATAACCATTTTTCTTATTCTTAAAGCATCTACCGTTTTTTGGATTGAAGTATTTGTGTCGAATCGAGTAATTTTTTAACTTTGTAGGGAAAGAGTGTACAGTGGGACACGAAAATTCAATTCCAGTTTAAATTTAAAGAGCTGGATTAAAGCAGAAGAGCACATACGTAGTTCAGATAGAACCCGTTAACCTTGCGATCTGCAACTGTAATACTACTACCTCTATGTATCATTGAACTAATGCTCTTTCCCCTGTTAAGAAATTGGTTGAGAATTCTACCTGTAATAATCCTCATTTTTTCCATATATGTTAATATGGAAGTTTCTTATCGCAGTTTGAAAATGCCTCCAGTTAGTCGGCGGTTTGGTCAATATAAGCAGGTTTTCAATAATGTCCTCCAATACGATAATAAAACAGAATGTATTGGTTTAAAATGGGAGGACATTGTTATAATTAAAAGTACGGATGAGTTTTATTTTGAATGGAAATTAATATGCAGTTTTCGAAAACTCTGTTTTCCAACAAAGTTCCAATTTCGATAATGTCCAAAGATGATGAAATTCAGCACCTGAAATGCTGAAGCATGAATAACGCTGATTGGAAAAAGATTAGTTTATAGTTTCATTAAACAAGGTTTTTATACTGAGAACACTTCATATTTGCACACCTCTCTCCTTTTTTTAATTACAGGTTGCTGTGATGTCCAAAGTTGCTGAAGATAGTTTTATAGCCTGGTGTACGGGCTTCATGATCGATCGTCGTCATGTTGTTTCGGCTGCTCATTGTTTCGAAAATACTAAGTAAGTTGATACACACAAGTTTTTTAAATTCATTTAAATTCATTTTTCATAGCCATATTTTCCTACTTTTAGATGATTTTAGTTATTTTCCCTTCATAGAATATTGCTGACCTAATGAAACATTTCGAATGTACGTGAGTATGTCGTGCAGAGAGATTGCTTGTAATTTTTTAAATGAACGAAGTCGTTCAAATGAACGAGTTAAATAAACGGATTAAAAGAATGAACGGCCCTCTGATGAACGGATCATTAAAAAGAACGACATTACCCTCCCCTAGTATGTACATGTAAATGGCTGTCTGGTTTGATAGGGTCAGGGTTAGTGCACGGTTTACTGTACATGAAGGTGGTTCAAAAATACATCTAAAAAAAAGTGTTTCTCCTGGATAACAGGACACCCCTCAATATTTTTAGATCCGTGGATGGTAATACACTGGAAGAATGGTTAAGAAATACATTGAACTAAAAAGCAATGCTACGTATTATAATATACACGAGTAATATGCATATACATTGCAATAAAATAATTATTTAGTAAAAAACAGTTGGGGAAATTAAATGTTTCTAAACTTGCGGCATTTTCTATACTACGGCTAATGTTAAATTAGGTGGTCATTGAGCACCCTCTTAAAATTGGAGTAAGAAGCTAAAACTTTTACAGCATAATATTATTAGTAAGTCTAAAAAAAATAGGGGGTGTCCTGGACTTTATCTGAAAAAAAGTTTTTTTGAACCACCCTACTGTATATGTGCATTTTCTTTGGCAACAGTTCTCGTGTGAAACATTGATCCGTATTCTTTTTCTACAGTCCCAGGCGCTTTTCTGCCCGTATCGGTGATATCTATTACAACAACGGGACTCGATACGACGTTGTCAATATAGTACGGCATGCAAGTTACAGTTCTCCACTCTACTACGACGATATCGCCATACTGACGCTCGACAGAGATGTTCAATTGCCCGGATTCAACCCAGTGTGCTTGCCGGACAGTGAACTGGAAAAACAAAGCCTTGTTGGAAGTGGTGCCACAGTGGTCGGATGGGGTGCGTCGAGATTGGGTAAGATTTTGCACTTAAAAACATCTTTTGTTGTGAACTATTTTAGAGTTATTTACTTCATCCAATTGTTCGGGTGAAGTATTTTCACGCATATATTTGAAATTGACTCCAAAAGTTTTGTATTTCGGCATCAGTAGTTGTTGTTGTCTTGTTCCAGCCAGGCTGGCAATTTAGGGGGTGGGCTGCTTCACTTTTCCAACTGTACCGTAGTTTAGTGTGAAGTCTTACTTCCACAGTACACACATGCCATAAGGATTCGTTTGTAGGGTGTTCAATCAGGCATTTGAAATTTTGTATTTGATTGTAAGGAACCATTTTGTAACATAACATAAAGTTTCAAATTTCTACATAAAAGTGATGTTTGTGTTTAAAGAACAATGATTTGTACGCGTTGCGAACATATACTCACCCATGCAACACGCACAAATGATTTTTTAAGAGGATTTTTTTCTTTTTTTTACAGAATATTGACAGTAAACATTATAACCCGTACTGGTTCCTAACCTTCAAATATACTAAAATTAAAAATTATTGTTTTAAATTCCAATTAGTGCCAATAATATCGAAATAAGTGCAAATATGTATACTTGAAAATGTCACATATGAGCAAATGAATGAGGCTAGTTATCATTTAGACATCAACATACAAATCCGAAATTAAAATTAGGAGAAGCTGCAAAGCAAAATGCTAATGTTTGTAGTGAAAAATTAAGCTTGGAATTTAATGTACGTGTCGAAAAATAATCCTAAAATTTCTTAGGATATTTGCGTGGAATATTTTGTAGCGAAATCAATATTGTCTGGGAGACTGAAACTTTTCTAAAACGGCTGGCATTTGTGAGAAAAAAAATTTAAATTGCTTTTTTCAAAAGATTGTGGAAATAGAACATAAACACATATTTCAAAATATCGCATATTTTATTTAAACAGAAAAACAGTAACCTTTTAATAAAAAGAAACCGCAACAATATATGTTGTACCGTTTCTGAGGTAAAGAGATTCAAAGATTTCGACCAAAATCGCAAGTGGGAAATGATGTCCGGAACTACATCTTTGGCGGCTATATATCGGCCTCAAAGTTTTTTTGCACAAATCCATAATATACCATGATCTTACTTTTTTGAGTTTTAACATGTGTTGCATTCAAAGAATTCCATGACAATCAAGTTAACGCACTGGTTGAGTTGACTTGCATCCAAAATTTGGCAGAGGAAAGACCACTTTTTTTTGCTCTCAATATCTATGCCCTGTTTATATCTACCTAACATAACTATCTCTATAACTATCAATCTATCTATACAAATTATTTCTCGCATATTGGAAAGAAAATTTGCACCTGGACATTCGTGCTAGGAAAAACGCCTTCAAAAATCGAATATACTACAGTTTACTAATAGCTTTCAACGATACAACAATGTCTAGCGATTCAAAAAAAAAAAAAAAAAAAAATCTACAAAATTAATGTGCACATTTTTTGCATAAGGTAATATATGTACATTTCTGTTTATTGTTGCGCAGCAATAATTATAAAAGTTGGAAGGAAAAAAAATTGTCATCAATTTACCTCATTTTTGATTCATCTAAAACCATTTACTCTCTAACATTAAATTATTCTTTCTATAAAGTTTACTTGGGTTGAATAGAGAGTTAAAAACTCATCACTTATTTTTATCAAGAAAAATAAATGCAATAGCGAATTATAAATCCATAGCAACAAAAGGAATAAGGGCGGTAATTTAAGGAAGAAATTTTGATAAGGTCTTTTCTAGAGAAGTTAATTGAAAAAGTGAGAGAGAACTTAAATCAAAGCTCGTGGTTCAGTCGCAAAATTTATTTGGATACTTGGATGAAAACCTTTTTAAGGTAGGCAAACACCATAACTATTTTTTTAACACTCTTTTATTAGCTTCACCTGTATGTATGTATGTATCTTGTAATGGAATCTTGCAGCTCAAGTTTCGCCCACTTCCTGCGATCGGATTCTTTTGAAATTTGGCACGCGATCTCAGACCCGATGACAATGCAATATTCTATAATCAAATTAATTAATTAACCCTTTTAATTGCTAGTTTCCTCAAATTTTAATCAATATTTTGGCATAAATCCAACAATGTGAAAAAGGAAAAATTTAAAAAAATACATCAAAAAATGCTCGCAAAAATTATTTAAAAATATCTACAAAAACCTTTAATTTTTCTGCATCAGACAAAGTTTGTTCCAATGTTCCAAGGTAATTAGAACATGAAATATAATTGTTTTTAACTAATTTCATGCCAAAATTTAGGTGAGCCTTTAATTGGAAATTCATTGCTGATCAGACCATTGTTGAACAAAACTTTTATTCAAATGCATCTCAAATTTTCAAAGTAATATAAATATGATTTCTGCAAACATACATCGATGACTCACAGTAGCTTCCCATCGGGGTGCCCTAGTCTTAACTTTTTGATATTACCTCGCACTCGTTTTATAAATAATTTCGTCGCTTGATAATTCTCAAACATAAGAATTAAAAGCAGAAAAATAAAATAATAGTTTTAAAAACTAAAAAAACACGCTTTCGTAGCAAAATGAACTAAAAAGTGAAAGATTATCTTTGGACGATAGTAGTTGACCAATCACTTAATTTTAATGTAATACAAAAAAGCGTGGGGGGGGGGGCTTCTTATCAGTTGTGTTGAATTTCTTCCATTTGTTGTCCAAGCAAAAATGTAAATAGACAGCACCCCACGCTTTTTTGTATTACATTAAAATTGAGTGATTGGTCAACTACTATCATCCAAAGATTATTTTTCACTTTTTAGTTCATTTTGCAACGAAAGCGTGTGTTTTTAGTTTTTAAAACTATTATTTTATTCTTCAATACTCATTGCATATTTCTAAAACTTTTACGATTATTAAATATAACATAAACCATTTTGACTACTTATTTGTAGGAAAAAAATCTATATTTCTCTTAAATAAAAAAAGCCATATTTTTAGCAAAAAACTACCACTTCCTTAACCCATCCAGTGCATTCACTTTTTCATAATTTTAAAAACTTTTTTGTCGATCGCTTTGTTAGATACCAGAGAGTGATATGACCCTCAAATTTGAAGATAATTAAATAAAAACTGGTTTTATGGGTAAATGTTTGAAGATTTCCCCCCAAAAACGCGTTTTTTGCCCCCTAAGTTTAATTGGTAATTATTTCAAAACCACATATTGCATGTGCATTAATTTTCGAGGCCTATATCACACTAATATGTTTAATTACCATTTTTGCAAATCTTTAGGGTGAATACTTTTTTCGCTAGAGCTGTTGGCGTAAATTAAAACTTTGAAAACGTGGTTACGAGAAAATGAAAAAGAAAAAATAAATTTCAGTCATAAGCAGTGCATTTGAATTTAGTAAAATTCTTCTAGTTTTCTCAGTAATTCACCGATTAAAAAAAAAAAACAAACAAAACAATTGCGGCTTTAGAAAGAACACCGAGGCTCTCTAAATTTCTCAAAATCGATTTTTTTTTTCAAAAATTAGGGTGTTCGTCTACCTTAAAGGAATGCTTGGGGTACAAAGGCTCAATAACTCAATTTCTGTCCTATGAACATTATTTTTCTCTTACGAATTTATTCGGAGCTTTATAAATTAAACAGCATTTAATAATTCAAATTTATGTCTTGCAGGAGGAGATATGAGCCTAGTTCTGCAGCAGCTGAATTCCGTTCCGATTGTGTCCAACAGAGATTGCAACCGTGCATTCCGGCAAATGCGAGACTCATTTTCACAGCAGTTCCCTAGAGGTATTACTGCCGGATTCATCTGTGCTGGATTTCCGGAAGGGAAGCGGGATAGTTGCAGCGTTAGTATTTTAACAGTCCAATAATCATGAAATTTCGGATGTTTGGTGAACGCGAGCTTTCCCGACATTCTACTTAGAGGCAATCGATATTTCTTAGAAAAAAGGGGCATACCAAACCAGAATCTATTATTTTATTGCAAAACTTTAGAATAGCTGTCGCTAGTCACAAACAAGCGGCCATTCCAATCCTATCCTTGTTATTATCTTTCTCGTTCAGTGAATCAGTTGACCCCACCTAGTCAACGTAATTCGGAAAAAATAGATCCAGGGAAGTTTTGTGTGCATTGTTTTCGAATAGCATAATTTTTATCCTTATATATATAATATCCAATTCACTGATCGAGTAACGCACTTGACGTCACCAACAATGAAACTTGCGACATAGCATGCGTGATGACATTATTTCATTGTTGAAGCATCTAAAACTCAGTAAGTTATTTATAATTCGATAATATTTTTAGGCAATGTTTGACATGCAGGGAATTGCTTTATTTTGACAAGGTTGAACTGGATCCGGTAACTCAACTGTTTTACTGGTAAGAAACGAAAAAGTGGTCAACATTAAACGCCATCTACTGGAGTTCAGGGTTAACCCGCTGGAGTCAGGGTAAAAATTTCAACTATCAAAATATCACCAAACAGGCAATTTCTTCGTTCAACTGTAGAAGCAATTTTCACCCGTCATACCTTGACGGGCAATTTTCTGTTTTGTTAATACAGTCGAACTCGCTTAATGGAATAGCCATTTTGCCGTGGAAAAATATTCTAATTAACCAGAATCAAAATAACACATTACATTGGTTTGGTACATTGACAATGTATTACGAGTATATTAAGCGGGATATTCTTTTAACCGATATTCTAATAAGCGGGCTCGACTGTACTAATATAGAATGCGTTATTCACTTTCTGCGCTGTCACGTACATACTTTTTTTTTGAAAATGGCTACTAAAACTGCAAAAGTGGCTACTGTTTTTTGGGAATTTGGTAGCCAGAAGTTACTATTCAGAACTCTTAGTCTAAAGCTTTACTTTATTGGGTATTTATGTTTTTTTTTTTTTAATTTCATTTTCTTTTTATGTATTGCGATTCTCGAGCTCCTAGAAATCTTCACTAATACTGAATTTAGTGGCGTATGCAAAAGGGGGATTGAGGTTTAACCTCCCCTTCCTTTAGATTTTTTTGTAGAACCCCTTTGAAAAGGACAGGTCGACTTATCCGACATTTTGGTTCCAAGACAGCATTAGACCTAACCTTGTTTCTGGTATTTATAAATACGTTAAAATATTCGCTGGTTACGATGTCGTATAAAAATTGATGATAAGTTGAGTAAAATATCACTTAAGGTAAATCTAGAAAGCTAACTCAGTTTACAATTTCAACAAAAGTGTATCGTGAAACGTTTACCGTAATGAACCTTACTTTCACACTTTATTTGTTATTTGTTTTAGTTAAATCTTCTTCATTCACAGTATAAAATAGTCAAACATGAATCAGGCAACGTATCGAAAACTTGAGCACCAGTTTTCTGCTACGAGGTTTTTGTAGAAATACTAATCTTGTCCCCTGTCAATTTTGGAACCAAAATGTCGGATAAGTTAGCCCCCTTACATAGTGGCCTTAGGTTTTTGCTTACCCCGAAAATTCGTGCACTGTCCAGTATTTACCTCTTTGTTTGGACACTTTTAGTTCTATATATTCATTTAAAAGTATTGTGTCCAAAAATTTCTCAGTGTGAAACTTCTCTTTGGTTTTTCAAATTTACCTATTTGCAAGCAAAATACTCACCTATTTGGAACAAAGGAGAAAAAACTCACGAAGATAAAATTGACTTTCATAGTGCTTAAAATTTAAACCGAAAGGACCGTACCTTTGCCTACATAACACTCTGATCTGTGCTTCACAAGACTTTTTTTTAGCGCCAATTTAAGGATTATAGTGCCTTGGTGTAAGCAAGGAAACACTTTAAATATATTCACTCCTAGCTTGTCGCGAACCGAAGCAAAAAACGTTTTACAGTGATTAAATTTTTCCATATCTTGAATATTAACGTGATTGAATGGTTAATTTTCAAAACATCGCAAATAGCGCCCAACTGAAATCAGATTCGAAACATTTTTTTTCTCCCAATTTGTCACCAACTTCGCTATACATCACGTAGTTGGCGACTAAAAGCATGGCGATATATCGCCAAGTGTACGCCAAATTAGGGCATCAAAATTGAGATGACAACATTGATTTTCCCCAAAAAGAAGTAAAAGACCTATTTTGGAACATCTGAATGCAACCAAAACGAGAGGTGCACAACTAGAACCTACTTAGAGCCCATGTGCAAAACTTCAACAACATTCTACGGCATATCGTTTTTGAGTTGTGCGAAATACATACACACATAAGTCACTGAAAAATTAATTGCATTTCAAGATTAAAGGTTTATAAAAAAGCATTTAATTACATTTTTCAACAATTTATTAAAAGTAATATGATTACATTTTCAGATACATTTCTTTAAATTACTCTAAAGCATAATAGAAGCAATCAACTTAACAGCTAAGGCCGAAACTTTTAAATGAGCTCATTGTAATAAATTTGAAATAGAAATAAACAAAACTAACTCCTCTTCAAAATATTTCTGATTATGGCCCTACGCTCTGCATAAAAAAAAAAAAAAGTTTCTCCGCATTTACACTGTAATTCAATAATCTTTGAAATCGGTGTAAATATTTAGGTTCACTATATCTCACCTGTGTCCTAAAATATTAATTCAACATGAACACAAAGTTTAACAATATCACTGAGCCACATAAATTCCCATATGACTTGCTTGTAAACTGTGACGTCAGAATTTTGGTCAGTCACAATTGGTTAAGTGTCGTCAATTACCTGTATTCAGCTTGAAATGTAAAATATACTTATAAATTAGAACGTTATCGCGCTCATGTTGTTTTGCATGCCAGCTAAAACGAACGATTCAATATTCACGTTCGCATTCGTGTGTATTAGACGACATTATAACTAGGGCTTCAAACAGGAACTGAACTCAAAACCTGAAAAAATCGAAACTTTGGCCGGAACGAAATTCATAATTATATTAAAAAAATCAGTTTGTTAAGGTTCGATGAATGCTCAGTCATTTTGCCACTGAAACCAACTTATAAATGTAGTCTTAGGTTAAGTGCAACAACATAAGTACCATCAGTATATGTATCATTGCGACATTTATGATAGACCTATATTTTCAGGGCAAATAACAATACGCATAAAATTATTCATTTGGAGCTGAACCGAAAATCGAAAACTGTTATTTTTGGCGGAACAAAACCGGAATTGAACCGATAGATGTATAGATATTTTTTTACGGAAGAAATTGAGGTTTTAAGCTCTGATTATTATATTCAAAAGTGATTATGTTACCTTTCATGTTCTTAACTATTTTTTTGTTCTTTCAGGGTGATTCAGGTGGCCCACTCATGGTTCGACATCGGAATCGGTGGTTCGTGGTTGGAATTGTGTCTTTCGGCTACGAATGCGGTAAACCGAGCTATCCGGGAGGTTACACTAGGATCGCCTACTACCTGAAGTGGATTCAGAGGGTTCTACAGAAGATTTGAATTCTGTTCCTGTGAAAATGTCTGCCGATCTGAGTTTCAGGAAAATTGAATTAAATCTTGATTTCAAAAATTATCAACAGATCAAACAAAACTGCTTAGTTCTGTAATCAAATACTGAGCAAAATTGTTTTTAAGATCAGTAAATATTATGGAATATTACTCGGAGGTAAAAATCTGTTGGTTCAGCTTCAAGGATACATTGTTACCTCACTTGCTTTTAGAACTTGAAGCTCAACACTAGAAAGACTCCTCTAGTTTATCGAAACATGAAACAACTAGAAGTGATGAAAATTTCGACTCTTCATAAAATAAGCGAACGAATAGGGTTACATTATCATTCAGTCAATGCCTCATAGCGGGGTAAATATTAAAATGTTTACCTAGCAAGACAGGAAGAGCCACAGTGGACCCTAATTTATTTTGCATCAAAAATTGAGAATGTTTCACTTCCTCTACTCGCATTAACATGTAAAGGTGCTTTTCGTTATAGTGTCTCCTTTATCTTCCTCCTATTACAATCAGATCAAATTCCAAGTGCTAAATGCCAGGGCTGTGGAATCGGAGTCGGACTGATTTAGGGGAAAGGAGTCGGAATCGGTACTTTTTCTTCAATGTTTGCAATTCTGCAAGTGCTTGAGAAGTCGGAATCTGACAGATTTTGGGGTAAAGGAGTCGGTCCTTTTTCTTCAAAGTCTGCAACTCTACAAGTGCTTGCGGAGTCGGACTTATTTAGAGGTGAAAGAGTAGGAGTCGGACCGATTTAGAGGTGAAAGAGTAGGAGTCGGACCATTTTCCTTCAAAGTCTGCAAGTGCTTTGCGGAGCTGGTTCTGACAGATTTTCGTGCAGAGGAGTCGGAGTTGCTAAATTTCCGGAGTCGGAGTCTTTCCTTTTTCCTCCCACTCCACAGCCCTGCTAAATAATGTCGCCTGATCCTCAAACAGTTGGAAGGAAGATACTAACTTTACACTAACTGAAATTGAGATAACGACATAGTACACCGTCATGCACTTAGCTTTCATTTAGTCACAAGGGGGCTCCGTTCCTGTTCATTTCGCTTGCCAACGCCGTTCGCTGAAGAAAATATAACAAGCATTGCTATGTGACGTCCAAAAACTTGTAAAATGAGCTGGAATTTTAGGAAGACTTGATTAAATATTGCATAATGTTGGCAGTAAAGAATTTGTTTATTCAAAAAGAAATGCATCATTAAATAAGTGTTTTAACGCAATAGTATTGATTATATTTCTTGTTGAAAGGAGCATAAACAAAGTTGATCACTGAAATAATTAGCTTAGTCTTGCGGTGGAAGATTCATAGTTGCCATGACTTTATTAATCATCCTTAAAGTTAATGTCTGGTTAATTTTCAATAAAGAACACATTCAGCAATGTCACAGTTGTCAACCTGTTAGCGATTTGTTTACGTTTTAGATGTTTTTGCTGATGAGACAAATGGCATATGTATTTGAAATTACAGTGAAAACTAATAACTATAATTGATTCTTGAATGAATAATTAAACTAATATGTTTTCAGAAATATGTATGTTTTCATCGGTTATTTTTGTATGTGTTTTCAATTTCAAAGTGTAAATTTGTGATTTGGTTTCTGTGTAAATATATGTATATAACTTGTTAGTAAGTATTAAGTAAGTTTGCAAAACATGAATTGATATTTTACTGCGAGCAGTGCTTGCCAGTTTGAATATAATTTGAAGATGATAGGGTCGTGATTGACTTTATTTTGCTATAATTGTTAATTCTTTCGTGTAATATAATAAATGTTTTGTAATACATGAACTGTGTGTTATTCTTTGAGGTTTGAAATGCTTCAAACGTCGAAAAACATCACTTGATTTAAAAATGGACCACACTTTACTGACAACATTGTGCTCCTACAATGTCGAAATCAAAACCTACAATCTCAAATCCCCTCCGAGACAAACACATACAGGGTCCAGACATCAATCTCCTGTACTTAGAGAGGGGCTATGTAAATTGTGGTGGGGATATAGAGGTGAAATAGGTATCTATAGATTGCAGTAGATGTGCCATTTGCAGTAGTATCAATGCCATTGAATGACAATCATCGTAATGTGTTGTGGAGGAGTACAATCGTTATGGTGGTTTTTTGATTATTACTTAACAAGAATTTCGCGTTTGGTGCAATTTAATCGACATAATCCTGGTTCAGAAAGAAAAAAACAAGTTTGGTATCAAATTTTAGAGTCACAGGTACAGTGACCGCCGCTTTTATGAATCATGTTTGTGCTAAACAGTTCTGATTTCATAAGTAAACCAAATGACCTTTTAATTTCCTCTGCGGCCAAAGCCGTGCTGGTACCGCAAATAAGCACTAAAGAAATACCTTTGCACAGAAAAGTAAAATAAAATATTACACCAACAAGTCGTACAAATTTGTTGAGTGTCAGATCGAGATGTAGACAGCGGGGTCAGAACACAGCACGTTTTGCGTTTGCTGTCCTGTATACCAAATAGGACGCTACAAGTGAACGGGTATGGAGACACAGTATCTTCTAAATTATAAAATTTTAATGGTGTGTGGCTATTGATTATATCTTTTTTACGCTTCCTCACACCAGTTATGAAAGCTATCTTTCTGCGAGTTTTGGGGGAAGAAAGAGCATTAAATGAGGCAGTGAGAAGCAAAGGGAAGTAAGTGACAAAATTAAAAGTTTGGAAAAACCCAGTACAAATGACAGGAGAACCTTTCCCTTGCTGTGGTGCAAGAGGTCGTACTAGTTGTCCTAGTAGGTGCTACTCTACAGCATGTTTTTTTTTTTTCAATGAAAGCCTACCTAGGACCGCAACTTTAAACGCGTTTTACTCAAAACTTTAAAATGTCCACTTATTGTCCAACCACGGATTGCATGGAATTTTCAAACGTCCAGATAAGACGAATCTATGTGAATAAGGGGGAAAAGTAAAAATTTGATACACGTGTTCCGCTCATTTGAATGAGACTCTGCTTCTGCAAAAGCTGACATCGGTAAAAAATAATAGATTTGTCTATTTCCGGCTGTAAAACGGATGTTGGTCTTTCCATACAATCCGTGGTCAGACTATACATCCTTTTGTTTTCCACTGCCACAAAAGCAGATTTTAAATCAATAACTTGCACGTGTTCCCCAAATTTTGAGTTGTGTCGCTTTCCTTGCCGGGGGGTGCGATATGCTTCGCGCCATAAGTCACGAATGTACAAATTGGCTATGCAATATCGCTTTCTTTTTCTGGTTTAATTTGCTGTAAAATTTCTCTGGGCTGTAAACATCAATTTTAGAGTGACATTTTTTCCCAAATGCAGTGTAGAAGTTCCCGTTAAGTGTAAGAAGCTAAAATTGTAAAAATCGTAGCTCAACTTAGTAAAGTACAACGCTTAGACAGAAGTACTTTCATTGATCGTGAATCTTAAAAAAATAGGTTTTTTTTGCTAACATAATTGTTAAAGGAGACATTTAAATCTTTGAAGCGTGCAAATCAAAGCTTTAATTTGCAATATTATGGGGCATTAGCATTTGGTGCTTAAAAACAATGAGAGGTTTTCGTGTTTTGAATTGATTATCTATGTTTTACAAGTGGCAAACGAATAATAGGAGTACAAAACATGAAGAAATAACTTGGCACATAAATGTAAAATAAAATATTAGACCAATAAATCCTACGAATTCGCAGATAACTCCATACACGTGTATCGGGCTTCTTTTCGGATATTTTTTATATGTTAGCTTAGCTCTTTGCCTTGAGGGGGGGAGGGAGGGTTCCTTGTAACTCCGAAACAGTGGATGCAGTTCTCTGCACACTGGGGAGATTCAACGTTGTAATATTTTCTTTTAATAGGACAATAGTTGAATAGTAGCATTTGATGCAAAATGATCACAAAAAAGAAAACAAAGTAAATCGATACTAAAATACATATTTACTGTATTTGACGCAAAAAAATGTACAAAAACAGTTTTTTCTTAGTAAAGATATGTACATGAACTAACATTCGAGGTCATGGTTCGATTGCATAAAATACTCGAATAAAATATGCAAACATTTCAATTGTTTGAACAAAATATTTTCCGACAATCTTACAGCTTTGCATTACAATAAAAAATATATACAAGAATTAAAATTCAAGTTCATAGTTTAACGGCATAAAATTTTCGAGTAAAACATGCAAGCATTTTAAATGTTGAAATAAACTACTTTTCGTTGATCTCACACTATTACTTTACAACAACCAAATACATTGGAAAAGTAAATTCAAGTTCTTAACTCAATTGTAAAGACCCCTTGAGTAAAATACGCAAACATTTCAAACTTTTGAACAAATGATCTGCCAACGATCCCATAACATTAATTCATATTAAATTACACAGAAGAATTAGATTTCAAGTTCACAGTTCGATTGAATAAAATCCTGGAGTTAAATTTGCGAACATTTCAAATGTTTGAAAAAAGTACTGTCCGATGATGTTATAGTTGTAACCGTGCGAATCATAATAACTCGAATTAAAATGCTTCAGTCCAATCTTTTGGTAATTGTACATTAAAATGACGCAGCTGATCCCCAAGTAAAAAGTCACCAAATACAGTCGTGTTCTTCTTGGATGGAAGACACCAAGAACTGGCAAAACAATAAAATAGCCAAGTAAATCCTCTGCATAGACAGAATCTTCTCTTTTCATAAAAAGTACTGCATAAAGGATGGCACTCATTAAAACCGACACTAAAATAGCTGTAACCACTAAAGTTTTCCACACTTTTATGACATACAGAATACTTATGACAGCTACAAAAACATCCAAAACATGCTCAAATGGAGGACAGAAACAGCACATTGCAATCCAGCTCAACCACTGAGTATATGCGGAAGCCTTGAAGAATATGAGAGCTGCTGAAGACAAAATACATCCATTCACAATCATTTTATCCTCAGAACTGTTATCGGCAAAATGCGAGTAAATCGCCATCAATAGAACATGAAGAAAATAAATAAAATTTCGATGAAAATATCTTCTGCTTCCGAAAATGACAAATCCACTCTTCACGAAGATGAGTTGGCCGCACTCAAACATGCTCTTTTTTGACGCATTATAAAGTGGTTGTGTGCTGAATGACCATGTTCTTAAGAGCTTCCTAGCTGCCTGTATATCAGGAATCATTCTGAAAAATCAAATATCGAAATCAGGCTCGTTTCTTTGAAATTTATAGATATTCACACTCATACGTAAAAATTAAATTGAATGCAGTAGACCCTCGTTTTACGCCGGTTTATTTTCCTCGGATTTGATCATACGCGGATGAAGATTTGACACCTTTATTTTATTTTATAAGGATGAACTTTGATTTTGGGAAGAGGCACTGCACGGATAAGGCATTGCAGATCGACAAAACTTTCCAATCTTTCAAAATCCAAACTTCTAAGATTGCAGATAAAACATAATAAACTGTAGTTTGAAGTGATAATAAGCGATCTTGGGCCACTGGGGACATTTTATTGCAATTGGTTCCAGAGCCCTTTCCAGAAGCAAAGCTATTATTTGCACAACTCAGAGCCCAATGGAAGAAAAGCACTTAGAAGTGACAAAGGAGCACGAAATCAACGAAAATGCTGAGATTGATGACTCCTATCAAATGTTTTCTCACTGAAATTTTTGAATCATTCCTTGTCAATGACAAGTTATTTTTCCGATTTGTTAGCGAATTGGAAATGACGTGGAAATGACGCAAATGATCATGGAAACGCTAAATCCCCACAAAGAACGACAGAGAGAAATAATTAATGACTACCAAAAGAATATCATAACCAGCTCCCTCACTAAGTTAATTAGTTTTGTTTTCTTTATTATCGTTGTGCATATGTATCGGAATAACAACACATTAAACTTTTTTAAATATATTTATCTATCTCTAGAATTATATATATATACTAGCAAAAATACCCGGCGTTGCCTGGGTCAGTAATAATTATGAGAAACAATCGTTACTTGCCCTTGTTTTCTGTTTTAAGCGAAAGAATTTAAAACAAACCTTTTTGACGTGATTAAAAATAGAGCTTCTTCCTTACTCATTAAACTAAAATAGCAATAATTATAAAGAACAAAATAGTATTCAATTAGAAACGAAAGCACGACATTTAAGCATATACAAATTTGAAGAATTTCCGAAATTTGAAATTAAACTTTACATGTTTAAAAAGATTTTATCTGTTAGTACTTTTTTTTTTAATCTAAAAACTTCTCTGTATGGCTATTGATGTACGAACTGTTTTAAAAAATGTAGCCTCCCGTGTTTTTCTTACACTTGCTTTAGTTATTTTGGGAAATTTCAATTTGTGTGGGCACTTGGTGCGGTTTAAAATCTTACCAAATTTGCGAGAATCATTTTGGGACACTTTCGATAATATTCCCCCTCCTTACTAATTTTTATTATAGAAATATTTTTGCCAGATGCTGAGATACTTTTGGCCAAAAAAAAAAAAAAAAAAAAAAAAAAAAAAGATGGCGCTAAACGGTTTCATCCGAAATGTTTCTAAAATAAGTAGTAAAATTTGGCGATTGTTTGAAATCGTGCAAAAAGAAAAAATAATGGAAGTTTTTGTGCGGTTTATGGATTTGCCTAATTTAGTTGTTGAATTATTTTACACAGTATTTTTTTTTTTCTTTAAGTATCTTTGATTGGCGATATTTTGTTTATATGGTGAAAGCTGAGAAACATTATTACGTAGTCTTTGGGCTCAAAAACAGCGACAGTGGGAAAAAACTGCCAAATGCATCAGCTACTGAAATTTTTCTGAAAAAATTCTGCCGATATCTCTGCTGGTTAGTTGGATATAGTGAGCAAGTGTCCAATCAGCATAAATAATAATAATAAACCATTAATTATATAAGTTCCGTTTAAAAGTAAAATGATCAGTCAAAATATTTTCAGCCAATCTTGTGGAAAAACGTTGCTTTAAGATTTGACTTGAGAAAAGCCTCAAAATGTCAGACGAAACGCAAAAATATTCAACAATACAACAATTCTTGGGAGTTGAGATGACACACTAAATATTGACTTGGGTTGATGAAAGCCTTCGAACAGGGAACAAAAAAGCTCATAATTCGTTTTTTATACAACTTAGAAACTTCGAACAGATGCTATCTTCAGCAGAAAAATAGGCGCTTTCGATAGACATATAATGTTAATATGTGTACGTTTTTTTCCACCCCCATATTGGGACATTTATGCGAAAATTGTCACTAAAATTGGAACAAAAAGGGAACTATCAATCGGATTTCTTTCGAACTGGTCTATAAACCTTCCCAGTACCAAGCTGAACAAACGGTGAAAGTTTCAGCCAAATCTGCCGGGTAGTTTCTGAGATCTTAGGGAACAAATTTACCAAACTCCATTTATATATATATATATAGATTTATCTATCACTAGAATGGAGTATTTATTTCATCTATGGAACTTAACCCTTATTTTTAGAGTGATTGTGATAAAACAACTTACATTTCTTGAAAAAAAGAAACATTACAGCAATAGGTTTTACAATTTTTCAGTAACAATAATTATATTTTTCAAATGAAATTAATAATTGAATAATTATTTTCAGATTTTGTTTTGTCTCGTAATAGTTTAGAAAAATTTCGAAGGGAGTTTGATCTCCTAAAAGCCTGGTCCTTGCATACGGCCTTAAAATTGACGTATTTCATGCCTGTAGTTGCAGATATGGTCCCTATATATATATATACGAGTCGACGCAGCAGCTTAAGATGAACTATTTTGGATCGGAGCGTGTGTTTGAGTGGTTGTCTTCTCCGGCAAGTTATCGCGTTTTGTGATTTTGAACAACGAGTAGTTATTAGCGACACCCGAATTTTTTATAAAGTGAAACATTATTTTTGGCCAATTTGGCAAAACCCGAAACTTTGCTCTAGTATCCCTAGCTCCGCAACAATGAAAAATCAGATCCAAAATGGCTAAACTTAAGTTGATGTCGGCTTGTATATATCATAGATTAATAATAATAGACTAATAATAACTCTTATTATTGGTCTATGGTATATATAGCTAATCTAGTTGCAGATATTTACAAAAATTACTACAATCATTCGCACAGCTTCCATTGAATGCCACAATGTTTAAAGTTTAAATTAAGGAATTTAAAATATTATTTTTATCCTCTTTCTTGCAGACTTATGGGTAGGCGAAATAAAATGAAGTCAAAAATATTAAAATTTGAGTTCTTTAGTTTCTCTATTGAGTGGACAAATCGTCCGAAAGTATACTAAAATATATTTGCCACTATGAGAGAGTAAAAACTGTTCACCAACCTGAACTGTTGCCGAGGTGAGAATGACAGCAGTGATAATTTTCGAACCCTGGATTGGATCATCAGCCATAATTTACTGCTAGGATAGTTCACAAGCCCTCGCATGCATTTGACTTTCTCTCAGGAAAACCATCGTAAATGTAGAACGACTGTGGCGTAAGTCAATCAAAGTTATGAACGGGGGCACCCCGATAGGAGGTAACGGTAGGTCACTGTGACATTCTAAAAATTTCCTTACTCGGCTTATTTTCCCACGATTCGGCAAATTTGGAGTTCCGTTTGGCAAAATTTGGAGTTTCATTCGACAAACTGGGAATTTCCTTCCTCTCAAAAATTAAGTTCGAGGCGCTCCTGGTTATGAATTGTGTAAATACATTTGTGCAACTACAAAGTAACGGTAGTAAACAACGTAGAGGTAAAGCACACGTAATTTTTTTTCAACAGAAACTTTGTCTCTTCTGTACTAATAATAAAGCTGAAAGTCTGTCTGTCAGGGTCTCTGTGACGGGCATAGCGCCTAAACCGTTTGGCCGATTTTCATGAAATTTGGCACAAAGTTAGTTTGTAGCATGGGGGTGTGCCCCACGAAACGATTTTTCAAAAATTCGATGTGGTTCTTTTTCTATTCCAATTTTAAAAACAAAATTATCATAAGATGGACGAGTAAATTACGAAATTATCATAACGCAGAGCCGTACCATGGGCACAAGCCAATTGGCGAGAAAATTCACCATACATCTATACATATAAAAATGAATGTATGTTTGTGGGTATGTGTGCATGTTCCTTATACAAATCCAGTTTTCGTTGGATTTCTTCCAAATTTGGCACAAAGGTAAATTGTTGCTCAGGAATTCATATAGACAGGTTTTTGGAATTTTAAAAAGACCCAAAGAGGTCTAATTTTACATTTTGAGTCATAAAATTGCTCTTTTCTGCACGAACGAATTTTTGTATAGTTATGAATTTAGTCTAAATGAAAAGCCCGTAAAAAACTGCCCTAGATGAAGTTTCTTCAAAGATCAACTTTAATCGTTAAATTTGTGAACCTTGGTTCAAAGCAAATGAAAACGGTTATCAACATATAACCACCAGGAGCTATTTTAAGTGCAATCAACACAAAACGTATCCTAAACGATGGCCGTCAATATCGTTTAGCAATGAGCGTTGAAGCATGTTTGACAAGAAAGTCGTAGATAAAAGAAATGATGCTGTACATCGTTTCTTAAACTGCGACCTACGAAGCCCCAGGGGTTCATCGATGCTACTCATGGTGCTAATTAGTTTTAATGCTAACGTTTAATTATAATTTTTAAATATTGTTTAATTATGAAATCGACAACAATAAGGTTTCGTGTAATATTTGATCACAGTTTTTCCCGTTAATAGCTGAGAAAATACAAACATGAGTAAGGTAATAATATTGCATTCAATATTGATGTACAATCTTTGACTGTTTCAGCATTAGACTACTTTTATTAAAACCACATCTATTTCATTCTTGCAACAGAAATTTAATTTAATGTTTTATGATCCTTATCAAACCAATTTGCAATATGTAAATTTTTATGATACTATTCCTTGATTGACGTCGAATCTTTAAGTAATTCGGTTCAACTATAACCGATAACCTAATTCGGTTTAATAGAAGTCGCTCCAGGCTGTCAAAGAGCAGGGGTAAAGGTCCTAATGAAGCAAATAAATTGCAAAATAATCATAGTAATGCATAATAGCGCATTCGGAATTTTTCTTTCAAATGGGAGGTGTGTGGTCAAGGCTTTCCTTACATTTATCTATCTATCTATCTATCTATCTATATCTATATATATATATATATATATATATATATATATATATATATATATATATATATATATGTGTGTGTGTGTGTGTGTGAATGGATGTATGTTTGTGTGTGTGTATGTTCCATATACAAATCCACAGTTTTCGTCAGATTTCTTCCAAATTTGGCACAAAGGTAAATTGTTGCTCAAGAATTCATATAGGCGGGTTTTCGGAATTTTAAAAAGACCCAAAGAGGTTAAAGTTTATATTTTCAATCATAAAAAGGCTGTTTTAAACATAACGAATTTTCATATTGTTATGAGTTTGGTCTGAATGGAAACCCTGTAAAAAATGCCCTAAATGAAGTCTCTTCAAAGATTAACTGTAATCGTTAAGTTTGTGAACCTTGGTTCAAAGCAAATGAAAATGCTCAGCAACATATAACCACCAGGAGATATTTTAAATGCAATCAACACAAAAAGTATACTTAACAGTGGCTGTGAAGTCGATTAACGACAAGAGTAAAGCATGTTTGGCAAGAAAGCCGAACGGAAAAGAAATGCTGCTGTTATAAGCGTTTTTTTGAATAGCATCCTGTCAAGCAGGAATGCATTGCGGTCTCTAACGGTTACTTGCTTCAGTATTTCCATAGCAGTAATGGTAAAACGAAATTATAGATTAGTATTTTTCACATGAACAGCCCAGAAAAAAACCAAAATTAGTTCGGTATCAATAATTCATTCATTATCAATGTACAAGCTTCAACAATTTAATGTTGGATGGTGCTTAAAACCAATATGCATATGTTCTTTATACTATTCCATGATTTATGCCGGATCTTTACGTAATTCGGTTCAACTAAGTTTAATTGCTGAAGGCTAACGAAGAACTAGAGTAAAAAATACTAATTTCTCAAATAAATTGCAAAATAATCGTATTTGTGCGTAGTAGCGTATCTGGAATTTATTTTTCAAGAAGGAATGGGGATGGTCATGACGTTTCTTACATGCACATAAACTACCGTACTAGGATTGCCAATATGTGCTAAAATTAAAGGTTGTGCACCTTTTTTATCCGCAAAATCACACGGAAATATGAGTCGGCGGAATTCATACAGTTTGGGAGGGTCGGAGTTTTAAGTTTGGAAAAATTGCAAATATATATTAATTTAAATTTAAACTGTTTTAAATTGCAAAAAAATGCTACGTTTTTTAAGTAAACAAATTTCTTCATTTGAAATTTCATATTACCTTAACGCTCGAGTAATAATACACCTGATGAAGCATCTTCGCCGACAAGCAATAATTTTAAATCTGTTAGTGGGTATGATGAAACTTTTGACACAGAGATTACTATTGAAAAAGGCATGATGAAATATTGCGCCACAATATGAAGTTTTTTCTTCATCGTGAAATAAGCTGAACAGAGCTACATTCCTAATTACAAAGCTCAGTTCGATAACTGCTATTGTAAACAATCGAAAAATATTGGAAGTTCGTAATTACCACTAAGCATTTCAACCGTCATTGAAGAAGTGCTATGAGATATGAATGGAAAATTATCACTGCAATAGCTTAAATTCTCTTTAACAGTATAGAAATAAGGTGAAACACTTTGTATCTCACGTGTAACCACAATGGACCTTTTTTAAACTTCAAGAGATTGCAATCTTCAGTGAGACTTCCGTTTTCTATCATGAACAACAAGTCATAAGAGCAGTTGATTAAGTGCTGTAAATACATTTGAGATGTAACTATTTTCGATATAGATAGCTTATGTTACTTGCTCGGTTGGATTCACTCACAAATGTAATTCTTCTTGCTGCTGAGAGGGGGACTAAGAACAATATTTAGGGGAATGTTTTGAGTTAAATTTATGGATCAGAAAAATTTGAGTCATTTAAGTTTTAAATTTTTAGACTACGTTTCAAAACGGGTAATACATTCCGTTTGCTTTTAAGCTGTGAATAAGAGGAACAAAATATGCAACAAGATTCTGTAAAATATAAACAAAAAATTAAATCTTAATCTTTGCCCATTAAGACAATTTATGTACCGCCCGTCTGATTCAACCTCAAACAACGTTCCAGTGGACACTACAGAGCCCAAACAATTTTCCTCATACTTTTTGCTTTAAGTTTATGTTACTTTTTCGAAAAATGATTGATTTTCTGTGTTATTTAAAGTATTTTGAAGATTTGAACCTAGAAAGCGATGTGAATGTAAGTTTTTACGCTCATTTAGATAGAGTTCATTCATTCGACTATCCAAAAGATATGTTGCATTGAAAAGCACCCGGGCAACGCCGTGTAGTAAGCTAGTTTGTAAATATACAGGGCGAACCAAAAGACCTTTTAATTTTTTATTACGGGCAAAGCCGTGCGGGTACCACTAGTTCATTATAAAAGTGGCGCATCTTTTTGTAGGTGATTTTAATATGCCTTTTAGTATAAAGCCCTTTACAATTTTTTTTCTCAGGTAAAAAAAAAAAAAGACATTCAACTGAAGCTTGACCGCGAAAAGAAGGCGGATGATCTTGAAGCGAAACATTATTTGAATCATTTGTAATAGGTAGAATCTGCTAGAAAGCACCGAAAAGTAAGAGACATCGTCTGACTTATCGTATCAGTTCCTAATACCAAACAACCTATTACAAATGATGTTTTTGCTTCAAGGTCATCCGCCTTCTTTTCGTGGTCAAGCTTTACTATTAGTCATTAGATATTTATCTTTCGAAAAGTGATTTGCTTTGGTTTTATACTACAAGAAAACTAAATAAGATACCTGTAGCATCACTACCGGGGATGGAGGGGCGATCCACCCCATGTAACACCATTCTGAGAGGTAACACTCAAAGTAGATTTAGGAATTAATGAAAAATATTAATAGTTCTATTCTTAAAATATTTCAAAATTTTTTCTTATATTATATTTTAGTTATCAATTTTTTTTGAAAATGAAGCACGATATTATGCAAAAGGAGCGGTTACATATGCATCTTGGGTAAACTTTAAATAAAATGAGCTTATATAGTTTATATTTGTATTTTTATGTAAACTTTCGTTACACCACATAAGTAAAAACAATTCTAGAAAGTGTAAGAACTTCAAGGTTAGTTGAATTTTTTTTGGTGATGGGAGTGCAAATTACCGCCCCAGGCTACAAGCATGCTAGAAACGCCACTGATGATAACACTTATCAAATAAATACGCATTTTAAGAATATGGAGATAGGCCACTTTTACAATGAATGACATATTTATTGCTGATTCGTTATGACTCGATTTCATTTTTAGGACAAAACTTATTGCTTTCGGGAAATTATTGCTCTTAGTTTTTCTTGATGGAAATTCCGTGATAAATTTCGGCTTTGTTTTTTTTTTTTTTTTTTGAAAATTGCCAATTTTTATTATTTGAACTGTTTTTTATTTCACCCGTTGCTTTTTTTAGATTACTTCACATCACAAAGCTCATTCTGTGCAATAAAAAAGAAGCTTCTTGAAGCCCCGAGAAATCGTGCCTGTTATTAGTTTATTTGTGCTTTATATACATTGTTTACTGCTGTTACTAAGTTGCAAAAATTTGTTGATTCATTTCGTAATTTCGGCTTCAACGGCACTTCTGTTTACTTTCTTTGCTGTTCTTCCTTCCATTTTGGTTTTTTTATTTTGCTTTTATGTTATTTTTGTACTTTTTGATTGATTTTTACATTCTCTCACATTGTTGATTTCAATACTTGAACTTTTATTATTTCTGGAGATGATTTTTCCTTTTTTGGTTTGATACTATTGGTATGTATTTCTCAGATCAATAGATTTTGTGATCTTCGTATGAAAATGTTCCATTTTTGTAACCATTTGAGATTTCTTCTAGAATGTAGACGCAAAAAAAAAAAAAAAAAAAAAAAAAAAAAAAAAAAAAAAAAAAAAAAAAAAAAAAAAAAAAGTAGAGACAAGTTTATTGGTCTCGCTGAGAAAACTTAAAATTTAGTGCCTTATCTTTTCAAAAAGATTGAGATTCTGTTCGGCATCTGATCAAAAACGTACCATAAAATGCTTAACTTTTGAATCCGGATGTTTTGATTGCACTAAAATAAAAAAAAGCAATAACATTGTTGAAAATATGTTTTATTTTTGTTGAACTTGCTGACATTGGGAGGCTCAAAAATGAAGAGCGCGTTCTGATTGTGAAAATATACCAAAATCTTGAAAGTCGATACGAGACGGTGAGAGAAGGGTGGATCCAGAAGTTATTCAAGGGGGATTGATTTTATGTACCCTTTGCAATGACTCCTGAATTCCAGTACTGAAGCTTCTAACCCTATACCTTCCCGTAACGTAAAATATGATGGCGTGCAATTATTAGAATTTCAATTCCAAAACATTTTTAGGGGAGATCCACAAACATCCCTTTTATAACGCAATCGAAGATCACACAAAATTGCGTTTTCGATAGTTCAATAGCGAAAATCTGCTGGCGGAAAGTTTATTTAGCCTTATCGTCACCACCGTCCTTTCCGAGGTGATTATATGCCAGACATTGTTTTCCACTGTTAAATCTGAGATTTAATTGACCTAAATATAGATCTTTGTAACTTCATTATTTTCATAAAAGTTGCGCATTTTATGAGGCACCTATACGGCTTCGAATATACGTGAATTTGAAAATTTCTAAACCTGTTTTTGCAAATACTGTTAGCGGTTATGTGAAGGATTGGATTTCTAATCCTGATTTGGTCGTTACTGCGGTCCAATTAACCTCTGAAATTATGGGAAGCTCAGTCTCATTTTGGGCCCCACTCCTTTTTGTTGGTGGATTTTTTTCTAAATTCTTCATCCATTGAAAGCAAACTTAGTGATGCTACAGACATTACTTCCAAAAGTGGCCCAGCGGTATTCAGGTTGAAGTTTTTCTCCCTTTTCCCCACTGACATAATTTTTGTATGCGTTACATATGGTTGTAAATGCAATTCTACAGTTAGAGATGTTGAATCACATGGGATGGCTAGACTGGTGTAAAATAGAATAGGTTTTTAAGCTTTAAAGGCAAGAAGGTACTGAAACAGTTTTTTCTCTTTACATTAAACATTCTGAGTGGAAGTCCAAGCTTCCTGTGCCTTTTCATTAATCAGGCCCTGATCGTTATCAAAGCTGAATAAGGTGGTCAAATTGCTCTTTACAAATCATTTTGCGCATGTTGATAAAATTAATGATTGATTTCTTTAGGATTTTCCAAAGGCCGGCGTACTCATTTAGGTTTAATTTAGCTACTAACTAGTTACTGAAGTGGGTTACTTTTATACCCTGAGAGTCTGATTTTGCATTCAAACGCATTATAATTTTCACATATATTAGTACATCAGCATATGTATGTCACTTCTGGTACTGTTTTAGTTGCATTTGAATAATTAACAAGTCTTTGGCGAATTTCCTACTTTAAATTTGCTAAATATTGTTCAGTGCACAAAAAATACATCTTCGGGTTACATACATCACCACTTGCGTTACAAAAAAGAAAAATAAACTTACCATTTGAGGGTCAAGTTAAATTTTGTGAACACAAACATTTAAAACACAGTAGCAAAAGCCAATTAATACTTAAAATAAGGACCAGGATTTTTTATTAATTTATTGGTTGAAAGTAGGGATGTGTCGTTCATGAACGAACGGGTCAAACAGAACGAATCCTTAAAATGAACGACCGTTGTTTTGAACGGTGAGCAGTTTGGAACATTGTATTGATGCTCGTGATAAAATCGCATTTTATCACAAGCGCATTTACGCTTTAAATTTTCAACTCTTAATCAATCGCAAATTTCCTTTTTCCCCCTCAGTACAATATATTCATCTTGAAACCTTTTATTTTCTGCTTTATTCATCAGTTTTATTTAACCGTTGCAGTTCATTTGCAATTTTGCTATGTATCCATTAGTATTGTTTTATGCAACTTGTTCGGAATACTAACAAAACGTTTGGACTTTCCACTCACTTCCTGTCCCAAGCACCTTCTAAAACCTTTCTCACGCTTTCAGTTGCCAAATTTTTTTCTAAAAATACCTTTTATCACTTTTCTGACATTTTTTTCGTCTTCTATTACATCCTCCTATCGAGTACCATCTACAGTGGCTCCCAAAAGTGTTCGTACACCTACGACTTTCAATGAAATAGGACCCTCTCCAACAGGTATTTAATTATAAGATCTATGATCAATTTTCAACAAAACTACATGACATTTTTTAAAAAAAATATTAAAACTTAATTTTTTAAAAATCAAAAACCCTAAAGTGCCGGAAATTTTATCTTACAAAAGTCTTTGTACACTTTAAAAAATGTCTATATATTGTTGAGTAATCTAACTTTTTATTAAGTTATTATTTAGTAGAATATCATGCAGCGGTGGCGGCTCGTGCCTTGAAAAAGTGAGGAGGTCAGATCATGGGTGCACTCGTATCCCCCCCCCTTCGGTTTTTGAAAAAAAAAAAAAAATTAAACATATTTTTTCAATATTTTAATTTTTTGAGACAATTATTTGTGTTAAATAAATAGAATTAAATTCATTTTTAACACAGGACAAGCTACAAAATACTTAAACTACTAAGTAAATCACGAAAGATATTAACATCATATTTTTATCCATGATTGCCGGCAGATGGTGCACTTTCGCCCCCTGACTTTCAAAAATAAAATTAATCAGATTGGGAAAAGCTGCTAAGTTCATCACGAAAATTATTAATATGTTTTTGTCCAGTACGACTCTCCGGCGCTGCAGTACGCCTCCCTTGCAGCACCGGTAAAGGGCAGCAAGGGAGGCATTTTCACCTCCTGGCTTTTCAAAATAAATAAATACATTTTAAAAAGCAAATTTTGTCCAATATTTTTAATAGTAATATTATTTTTGATATTTTAATAACTAATTATTTTGAATGAGTAAAATTAATATTATTTTAAGCAAGACCAAGTTATAAAAGTGCAAAAATATTGTGATCAGAGAAATATGTAGAAATTATAAGTTGATTAACTTTAATAAAGATGAAAATGCATCTAAGTATTCGCTGTAAAATAAATAAAATAAAAATAGATAAACAAAATTTTAAAAAACTAAAAATATCTGCCGGAGTCCATGGGCCAGATTCAGAATTGTTATGATGACAAAGAAAAAAAATATCCCACTCTTTTTATTTTCTTCAAAGTATTGTAACATTAATTACATGAGCAGTAATTTAAAACAAGTAATAATTTCTGAGTAATAATGGGAAGACATTTTTTGAATAAAAAAAAACTTTTAACGACAGATCGTCGCCTCAGAGCAACAGTAAGATATCTAATCCCAGAAATAACACTAAGATATATTGTGGCGCAACTACAGTGGCGCAACTAGAAAATAATTTTTAAGGGTGGGGGGGGGGCACAAGAGGAAAAAGAAAAAAAAAAATCTCAATTTGATTGATTTGCTCATCAAATCTCTCAATTTTGAAACTTGTAGTTTTAAAAACGTAATTTTAGACGGTCTTCGGTGATGTTAGGGGAAAGAACAGTACGGGAGACTCCGCGGAAATTTGTAGTGATTGAAGCTTTAAAACGCGGTAATAAGCCATATTTATTGACGTTGGTGTAAGAGATGAAGCTCGGGGACTCTCCCAGTTAGTTTTTTTTTTTTTTTTTTTTTTTGAAAAGTAAATAGAAATCAATCCCTCCTCCCCCCTTTCAGATTTTCGAAATTGCAGTTGCAAAAGCGCATTTGTAGACAACCGATGAAGATTTTAACAGGAAGGAATTCTGGATTTGCACCTGGAGTCTCGCAAATGGAGTTTTTTTTTTTTTTTTGAAAATTGAATTCCTAAAATCGACCTGAAGAAAAAAAAGAATTCGTATAATCCGCGGCAGCGTATAATCCGTGGATAATACGATGCAAAAACATGAAGTTTTGATTTAAAATGTAATTTTAGCAACTAAATTAAAAAAGGCGAAAAAGTAATAACTTTTAAAGTACATTCAAAACTAACACAAAAAAATGATCTAAAAAATAATGATTTGTTTTCTGAATTTTCATTACAGTGCGCTAATTACTAGAAGATAAAGAGTCAGGAAAAGAGCAAACGGTCTAATTTTGTGCAAATGAAGACTTCTTCTTTTACTGTATCTTGTTTATTTTACATAGCCTGAATCGAGTAAGGCAGGGTAACGGTCTCGGGAAATCCTGCTGTAAATATTCAGGTTCAATGCGTTGGTGTAGAAGGGGAAAAAAAACATAATCCGCAGCAACGTATAATCCACACCTCATTAGTTTTACACTTTTTTTAACCGACAATCCGCGGATATACGCAAGAAAATACGGTACAATACATTTTTATTAATTTCAAGCACGTGCGCACTAAAAAAAGAGAAAAAATAAATAAAAAGTTATGAATTATTGTCTGAAAAAAGTGAGGGGGCCCGGGCCCCCTCTGACCCCTCCCACGAGCCGCCACTGATTTATGTCTTTTTTTGCGTAATTTCTGAGTAAGTGTTCAACCACACTTCGAGTCTTACAGTTTCTAGCTCTATTTTCTTTTCAAAGCCGTATTTTCGTAATCTAGCCTCCAGATATCTCTAAATATGATACATTAAGTTCAAATCTGGAGATTGAAGAGATATTTTCTAAACTTTACGACAATGTTTGAGGCACTCGACGCAAACGTTGAAAATCGTGTGCTTCTTATCGTTATCTTGATAAAAAACAAAGCTGTTTCCGATAACCAAATTTTTGGCTAAGAGTTGAAAATTGTTTTTTAAAATATTTAAATGAACAGCATTATTCATTATTTCATCAAAAAATTCCAAACTACCAAGTCCTAATGGTGATATGCACCCTCACACAAGAACACCTGCACCACCCTGATTAACTGGTCCAACTAAGTTCTTAAGATTAAGTTCCTAATTTTTTTCTTCTACTTAGAATTATACAACAATTTAACCAAAGATGTTAAATTTATTTCTATCTGAAAGTAAGACGTAATTCCAAAACGTTTTGAGCTTATTTATCATTGATTTTGTGATGAAAAACCGTAAGCTTTCTGCTTTTCGCACGTCCAAGAAAATTTCTGCGGGAATTTTCTTGGCCGTGAAGAGGTCCCGTGTAATCCAGCTAATCAGAGAACTTGGCGAACAATGTTAGGTGAAAATTAAATGTAAAAATTTTCATTCAACTCTGCAGAAACTTTTACAGCACTCATGTGTATTTTTCATAGTTTTTTTTAACTGTAAATCTCCTATCACGCTTTGTTAACTTTGCAGGTTTACCTTTTCTTGCCTTGTTTTCGCTCCGATTCCTTTCTTTAAAAATCATTTTATCAAGCTTTTATCAAGAGACATTTCAAACTAATTTACCGCTACTGTGAGGAAAAAATTCAACTTTCGAATGGTGTTTGTGGTTTTTTACGAATACCAGGCATTTTAAAGTAATAAGCCCATTATTAAGGAATAAATAAACAAAAATTTAAAGCCAAATGACCTTTAAGGGTCAACACAATGCAAAAATAGTAAAAAAACGACACATGATAATTTTAATCATGAATTTATTCGAAATTATTCGAGTGTACGATGACTTTTGTGGCGTATTATTTCTCTTTCTGTTCATTTTTTGACCCATTTCAAAAAGAAGATCCGTCAATATTTTGAAAAAACTACAGGGTTTTATTTAGAATGACATAGGAATGATGTGAAAAAATATTGGACTTCATATTCGAATTCAGTTGTGTTATTTTGGTTTTACTAAAAAATTTCAAAGTGTACGAACACTTTTGGGAGTCACTGTAGATTGATTTGGCTTTATTTTTAACTTGCATGGGGACATCCACGTCACTAATTTTACATTCGATATCCAGATATTTTTAATTTGGATTATTACTGTCTAATTCCCCCCATCCAAAAAAGTACTGTAATTCTTTTTTTCTCTTCTCATTGATACTGTGGAATAATTTTAAAGCTCCCAAATATTTAGTTAAGTCGTCTTTTTTTTAAAATAGAATTATCTGGTACTCCGGCTGAGCTACCAATATATTTGTTGTTACTTTTTTCACTATACATGGGTTATTGGTATATAATACTATATGTAAATGTACAGGGTCGTAACCCGGAAAAAAATATTTGAAGGAACGCATCTCTTTCTTTTGGGTACATGTCATGGTTGACAGATGTTTGCTTTGGGGTCAAAGTCAGTTTCGACAACTTGTGCCATTTTTTTTTAAGCAAACGTTTTATGATTATAATATTTTTGTTAAGTTTATAATTTAGAAACGTGCATAGTTTTAATAGACATGTCTGGATTCTCGTGTTTTACATAATAGCCTGTTTCTTTTTTCTTTTTGTACTTCTCTCTTTACATTTTTTGTGTGATTTACATTTTTTTTCAAATGTAACCTAAAGTACTTATTCAAAATTGTTTTGTGTTTTATTTTCACCTGTGAACATACTACACTTAGATATATGACATTTCTATGTATAAATTGTGCACTATTTCACGCAAGTTCAATTTTGCAAAAATTTTGACGTTAAAACAGTTGATTCTTTTTATATATTAAAATTTAATGACTTAATTTTCTGACATGCTGAAATGGAATCTGCGATTTTTGGAATGAAAAATATCTAACCATTCGGCAACTAAGAAAGATCTCACGAAATGAACTATAATCGCTTGGTACATCTAAATCTGAATGACGTTTTTTTGATTCATTTTTCATAGACATATTTTTTTTATATTTCAATGAGTTTAGTTATATTTTCTTTAAAGAATATTATTGATCTAATGAAAAATTTCAAATGTACGTGAGCATGTCGTGCAGAGAGATCACCTGCAACTTTTTAAAATGAACGAACTTGTTCAAATGAACGAGTTGAATGAACGGATCAAAAGAATGAACGATCGTCTGATGAACGGATCACTGAAAAGAACGACATTGCCCACCTCTAGTTGAAAGCCAAGAAGAAAAAACGTTTAAGAGCCATTCCATCGACACGTGCGGGACAAGATAATTATAATTTCATCAATATTTTTTTTTTACAGATCTCATCATTTTAGACAAACAGGAGTGAGCACATTTTGGATCTTTACACTTGATGCAAAGATACCCCTGAAACTATCATTTTTAATAAATAACTTTTTTAATTAAAATTTAATTTAGTTGCATGCGTCATGTGCAGGGACATCCAAAGTCAACCTCTTGTAGTTTGCTCTTGCATTACTTAATATTTTTGCTCCATTAATATAGCAATGACGAAACAAATTACAGGTCTTGAAAGCTAAGGTTCCAACGTAAAGGAAATATCTCATTTGTTAAAAAATAAAAATAGAAACCGTTGAAAAAAAATTATGCATATGGCCATTCCTCTAAAAAGCAGTTATTCTGTCTCACACGTAACTGTTATTATATTTCAGAAAACGGAAATAATTTTAAAAGATAATGACGGAATTTTTCGCTTAAGAAGTCAGACATACGTTTGTCACTCTTTTAGAAACATAATTTTATTCATTACCCTTTTTACATATGTTTAATGAAATGTATGACGCATCACGCGCGGAACAAGATTCCCATTTTCTGTGGAACGGCCTTTAAGTAACAATAATGTGGTTCCTTATCCTAAATTCAAGACCTTGTCGCGGAAGATTTTGGTGACAGAAAAGCTTCTTTTAATAAGTTTTTCTGGGTTTGGGAAATAAATTTACACCCTCAATTTAAAAATTATTCTATCTTCAATGGGTTTTGAAAATAAGGCGTAGTTTTGATGACGTCACAAATAATGTATTTTGGCGCATTTGTCTACCGATTTCCACGTTATGATAATCAAGAAGCGAAATTAATATTGCGTTCTACTCTTGCTATCAACCATATCGTTGCCAACAAATGTGAGTAAAGAAGCGAATTAATATTATGCTCTGTGAATGGCATTTTAGCATTTGTGATGTCATCGGCAGAAGCGTAAATAATAAAAGCGCACTGATTAATTTTTTTTTTAAATTTTAAACTTTGTCAAACTATTTAAAAAATGTTCAGATCCTATGTTTCTAAGCATGGTCTCTCAGAAGAAAATACTTTTAAAATTTCGGAAACGACCCCATTATGTTGGTTTTAAAATCAGAGGCAGTTAATCTCATTTTCCACCTTAAATTTAATATTCAAAAATTATTGAAAGCAAATCCTTATTTTGACTATCTCTTGCAAGGCTGTTTCGAATATACGACAAATAAGGTAATACCGGTGCATCTAAAGCAATAAGTAAAAAAATATTGCTTTTTTTAGATGGGTCCTGTCGAAATTAAGGAAAAGGTCACCATTACCTCAATAATTAGTTTTTAAGCTCTTTTAAAAAATATTTTCCTCCCAAATTTGCGTCTCATTCGAAGAAAAACTGCATTTAAAATTTTTTCGTTCAACGAAAGTTCCTTTTCCAGTTATTGCCGACGACCAATATTTTTCATTAATTAATGGGTTGAAGGCCACGAAGAAAAAATTTAGCTAACAATTCTGTAGTTACAATCATAAATTCATTTAGGTTTAACTGAATTTATGATTAATTTTCACATGCAGTGGCTCCCAAAAGTGTTCGTACACCAACGACTTTCAACGAAATAGGACCCTACCCATTGGTTAGAATTAATATTTCAGAATAGGTATTTTATTGTAAGATCTATGATCAATTTTCAACGAAACTACATGAAATTAAAAAAAAATAGAACTTAATTTTAAAAAAGCCGGAAATTTTATCTCACAAAAGTTCTTTGTACACTTTAAAAAAAATTCTATTTATATTATTGAATTAAACTAACTTTTTATTAAGTCATTATTTAGTCGAGTATCATGCAGTATCAGCAACACCTTTTAAAACGTCTGGGAATAGATTTCATTCCTTTTTCTTTCTTATTTTTTGCATAATTTCTGAGTAACTGTTCAACCACACTTCCATTCTTACTGTTTCTAGCTCTATTTTAATTTTCAAAGCCGTATTTTCGTAATCTAGCCTCCAGATATCTCTGAATATGTTACATTAAGTTCAAATCTGGAGATTGAAGAAGGGGTATTTTCTAAAGTCTAGGACAATTTTTGAGGCACTAGACGCAAATGTTGAAAACCGTGTGCTTCTTATCGTTATCTTGATAAAAAAATAAAGTAGTTTCCGATAACCAAATTTTTAGCCGAGAGTTTAAAATTTGTTTTCAAAATATTTAAATGAACAGCATGATTCATTATTTCATGAAAAAATTTCAAACTACCAAGTGCTGATGCTGATATGCGCGAGTACGCCTTCACCGTCCTGATTAACTGGTCCAACTAAGTTCTTAAGATTAAGTTCTTATTTTTTTTTCTTCTATTTACAATTATACAACAATTTAGCCCAAAAATGTTGAATTCATTTTTACCTGTAAGTAAGATGTAATTTCGAAACGTTTTGAGCTTAGTTATTGATTTTGTGACGAAAAGCGTAAGTTTTCTGTTTTTCGCACGGCTAAGAAAATTTCTGTGGGAAGAGGTTCCATTTAATCCAGCTAATCAGAGAACTTGGCGAACAGTTGTAGGTGAAAATTAAACTTAAAAATTTTCGTTTAACTCTGCAGAAACTTTACAGCACTCGAAAAAAAAATTATGAAAAATACACATTTAACTGTAAATCTCCGATCACGCTTTGTCAACTTTGCCGGTTGACGTTTTCTTGCCTTGTTTTTGGTCCGATTCTTTTCTTTAAAGCATTTTATCAAGCACTTTACTATAGAATAGAATAAATTAACTAATTTCGAGACATTTCAAACCAATTTACCGTTACTGTGAGGAAAAAAAAATCAAATTACAAATGGTGTTTGTGGTTTTTTTTACAAATACCAGCCATTTTAAAGTAATAATCACAATATTAAGGGGTAGATAAAAAATAAAGCCAAATGACTTAAGGGTAAACACAATGAAAAAAAATGAGAAAAACGACATATGATAATTTTAATCATGAATTTATTCGAAAATATGAGTATGACTTTTGTGGCGTATTTTTTCTGTCTTTTCCTTTTTCGGCCCAGTTCAAAAAGAAGATCTGTCAATGTTTTGAAAGAACTACGGTGTTTCATTTAGAATGACATAGGGATGATGTGAAAAAATATTGGACTTCATATTCGAATTAAGTTTCGGGTTATTTTGGTTTTACTAAAAAATTTCAAAGTGTACGAACACTTTTGGGAGCCACTGTATATGGGTACATCTGCATGTGTTTTACTTACGGTACTGTTTCAGCTGTAAGTTTTATTACTGTACGTAATTAACAAGTCTGGCAAATTTCCTACTTTAAATTAGTTAAATTTTGTTCTGTGCAGAAGAAATACACCTTTTGGGTTACATACATCACCACTTGCATTACAAAAAAAAAAAAAAAATAAATAAATAAATAAACTCACCATTTAAGGGCTAAGTTGAACTTTGCGAACAAACTTTTAGAAGGCAGCAGTGAAAGCCATTTAATACTTATAAAATAGAGACTAGTATTTTTCATTAATTTATTGGTTGAAGGCCATAACAAAAAATTAGCTAACAATCCTGTTTCCATCATATATTCAAGACTTAGTTGCGGAACATTTTGGCAGTAAAAAAGCCTCAAATAATTTTTTCTTGCGGCTTATATAAAAAATAAATTTTAAACTCTTAACTTTTAAAGTACTCTCTTTACTGTAAGTTTAGTTACCGCCTTACAGGCAGGACTAAGGCAGGAATACATGAAATATACCACCAGCTCAGTCATTCCATCCGAGGACTGCAGTTTTGTGCTTATTAGCACTCATCAGCCCGGAATAAGAAGTAACTGAGCTGGAGGTGGAAAACCTCTTAATGAAGCCAAGTGTGTCACTCGTCTGGTCAGTGCTAATTCTATATTAGTTTGTTTGGCACTCTTGGCTTCCTTAAGAGGTTTTCCACCTCCAGCTCCAGTCACTTCCTATTCCGGGCTGATGAGTGCTAATAAGGACGAGACAGTCCTCGGATGGAATGATTGAGCTGGCCGTGTTTTTCATGTTCGCTCTCTTTAGTTGTGTTTGGTATGTATAGCAATGAACTTCGGACATCAAGTAAATGAGTTTAATTTAACACATTTTGTTACAACTTTATCATAAAATCAGCATGAAAATGCGAAAAAAAGTGCACAAACTTTCATAAAATGTATTGCATGTTTTCTTTAAAATACATTAAGATTTCACGAGTAGCTCAAAACAAAGCACGCCACATAGTTGGGAAACCAAGATCCATGTACATGTCGATCCAATCCCACGAAGTTACAACTAGTACAACTAAACATCCCGTAAACCAGCGCATTTTAAAACTACTAGGTCTGTACATATAAAGCAAAATTCCAACTCCGGCATATTCCAGAAAAGGATGAACGATGGCAACTCTTTGAAGGACACAAATTATGCATTGAAAGAAGCAGAAAAACGTCAATAAAAGTTTTAGTTTTTCAGGTTCTTGCTCGTAGGCTAGACATACATAATTGCCATAGTATACTACCAAGGAAAAAATCGAGGAAGAAATTGCAAATGATGGACTACTCGGCATGACAGCAGCCAAAAAACTATTCTGATGGGAATAGGTACTTGATGGAACGCTTATTTGAAAGCATACTGCTATAAAAAAACTTATTCTGAAGGAATTGATGTTGTGAAATTTAAAAAGACGTCCAATAGTGTAGTAAGCCATCAGTCCGCAGTGAATAAAAGCACTTGGGTAGTCGTCTACGACCCCTGCGTCTTGAAATACGCTCAGAATGCATGCTTTGAGGGCTACTAGGAAGTAGTGAATGTAGTGATGATTCACCGGAGAAACATTTAAACAGCATGGAGGCATCAAAACAAGGGGTCAGGATTTCTGTAACATTGACTTGAGGCTCCATTCTGAAATTGGGGTAAAATGTGTATGAGTTACGGTAGTATTTAAATGAAACGCTTAAGAGCAGTTTTTATTTTCAGAAATTCATAATATAGTTAAAACTGCAGAATTCGGTACATACATTTAAACTATTTTTTATTAATATGCGTAGTTATTAAAAGCAACCATGTGGTTCTATTTCAGTAATTCTTTGGCAACGAAAATTAAAAGAAATACATCAACCTAGTAAGTAAACACTTCTCCCCAAGTTGCAAATATTTTTAAGTCTTTTCCTTTTTGAAATTTTATGGAAGGAAGTGGCTGCTTGCAAAACTTTTAAAACCCTAAATTTAAAATAAGAGTATTCAATTGTCGGATTTGTTTATTTCGAAAACTTGCAAAGTTAGTCTTGTATCAAGTTACACACACCGAAAGTTTAAAAGGTCAGTGGTTTTAAATTGAACCCATGAAACAGACTTTAAAGTAACATCGGCAAAGCCTTTACGTGTATTTTTTTTTTTTTTGAAACTTATTGGCAGGTTGGGGTGTATGAAGCCGCACATCATATTTCTTGTGGCAGTCCAATAAATTTTACCAGTTAAAGTCCTGAGCATTTCCAATGACTTTCGTATTACTTTTATAAATACAGTTGAAGCAGTACTACCGTAAGTAACATAGCGACATTTAAAGATATATAACAATATGACAAAACGTTTGAATGGTCGATTCGTGTGGAAAGAGTAAAACTCTCCACCTCGCCTGTCAAGGCATAATCACAGTAATGTATTTCGATTTTATGAAATCCAAGATTAGCTACAAAAAAAGTAGGCAAGAACTAGAGTTTATAAAATTTAAAAGCATCGAAAATTTAGGTATACTATTATATAACATATCTTCATGGTAAGCACATTGAAAATTTATTTTGAGCAGAATAACTTGAATACATATGACAAAGTTAGTGCATAAAGCTAAAATACTCTCTCTCATTCAAGCAACCCGGTATTGAAATTGTTCAATTTTGGTTTGCTCAGATATTTTATTTTTAAAGATGCTCGATTCCATTTTATCAGTACCAATAAGTACTTTGTTTTTACTTAAACAAATAAAAGAAAAATGCATTTAAACCCAGACATTCAGCAAATCAGCTTTTGAAGTCTGCGTCTCCCCTTATTTTTCGAACTATGTTATAAAATCTTATCTCTAGCCTGTTTTTCTGTCGGTACGAGATTTCTGTCCACGAGATCTTCCTTATTCCTTTATCAAAACTTCATAATTTAACCTTTAATTTTAAAGTTTATCGTGCCGGGTAATAACGAAAAATAGACCAACGGTTGAAAAAAAGTACTGCTTCTCTTAAACTTGAGATTTAAAATCATCTAGGAAGAGATCCTTTAATGAATGCGTCCTTTAATCAAGGTCGAACAGAGGCCATGTCAGCCCAGTTAGAAACTAGGCGCCCGGCAATTTGGAGGGAGGGGACGAGATGGGAAGGAGATTCCTAGTTCGTTTCCTTCCTAGTTTAAGGAAAAAAGCGCCATTTATGAATTTTCCAGATTTGTTTCTGTTTCAATCCATTGTTGCTGGTTTTGCATTTGTGGAGTACATATCGTCGCTTCAGAGCAACAGTAAGATACACCCTTTTACGAATTAATGGAATCAAGTTGGGAATTTTTAATTTTTGAATTTAGGTTGTTCAATCTTTGTTAATAACAGCTGTTTAACCTACCAGTTGATTACGCGCTATTACTTCACGTTTTCTTTGTCATAAATATTGTGTTTTGTTTTAAGTGTTATAAATTTCTACATATTTTTTGCTGTTTTTTCTCAATCCGGTCACTTTTTTATCTCTTTTTGTTAGCCATGGATATTCCTCCACTGAAAAGGCATGCCATTGTGACATTGAGTAAAAAATCCGATTGCACAAAAAAAAATTGTATTTTTCTAAAAACATGACTTAGAGATCAATTCAAACAAAAGTGCGAAACTAGTTGACTGTGGTCCACAGTAGTGTAAAAAATAGTGCTGGACAAAAAAAAGGGGGGGGGGGGGGCATACTACGTGGTGATTTTGATTTATACTTCAATGTAAATAAAGGTGATTTTGTAAAAAAAATCTGCTTGATTTCATTAATTCGCACATGGATGTATCTAATCCCATGAATAACACTAAGATATCTTACTGTTGCTCTGAGGTGACGATATTTGCACTTGCGTTTTAAACTTCGACGTCGAAATTGTTTATATTTGCATATAAGTAACCGCCCCCCCCCCCCACCCATCTTACGAATTTCTTCATCATATTACTTTTCAAACCAGCACTTAGTTTCAAAAAACACCGTAAAAAATGGCAAATTGTTTTTATTTACCCCTACTAATTTACATGTACTTACTATTACATATTGTTTCAGTTACGATTTATGGCTTCTAGAAGGAAATTTAGATAATTCATCCGTAGTAGGATTCTAAGCTGAACTGGTCATTGTTTATTAAGTCTAACGTTCTACGAAATGTCAGTTTTAAAAGAGACAGCTCCCCCGCAGAATTTCGACGCAATTTTGAATTAAAAAACAAAGTCGTTCTGAAAGCATTTTAAACAGCTGAAATTAAGCTAAAATATTAGGAAAAAAACGCACATTTATGTGTTGCATCAAGAAGTCGCAACACTCATTCTTCGACTTGCTGGGATTTTATATTTTAGGCAGTGAGAATCATAGGGATGTAAGTGCTAAGATTAAAATATTGGAGATAACCAGTGTAAGTGGTAGGTGAACCACTCCTTTGTTTTGGGGTAAGAGATAGTAATAGTAGCCCTGGTCGGGGCGTGCACACTGCACAGGGGAGGGGGAGAAGGGACACCTATTGGCCAAAATTTTTGAAATGAGGGGTGAAATTATGTAGGGGTAAACAATATAGAGGGGGACCCGAAAAAGTCATTTGTGACGGGACCCAAAATTTCTGTGCACGCCCCTACGATCCAACTGACGCGTTTTACTCATAACTTTAAATAGTCCACTGCCATCCCTTGGCTTCTCACTGCCTCATTTAAATTCTGTCATTTCCGTAGCTGGAATGAGATACATTTCAAATCGTGCTTTTGGACCATATTAGCAGATTGCAAATCTTCGTCGAATCCTCTAGCAGGGGAATTTAAATGCAGCGCTTTGTTTCTTAGTAAAAACAGATCTACTAAATTACAGTTATAAATTCTCCAATGTGTCATTCCCCAACTATGTCTTAAAAGCATTGGAGAAACTCAAGACAGTAAATTATAACTTTTTTGACAAATTTATGCTCTAATGCTAAATTGCACCCAAAACAAATGATATTTTGTTTCATATTTTTGCAGTAGCACTTGAACATATAAATTCATTAAGTAGAATGCGTAGATGGTGCTCTCGGCACAACATGGAAGAGAGCAAAATAGCGGGACTCCGAATAAGAGAAAACGTAAAGATTAAGTAAAATTGACTCTTTTGGTATTTACTGTTGACATTTAAAATAGAGTTGTTTTCTAGTAAGCAACTTTGATTTTCCCCCAACTTTCAATTTTTTCTTTCCCCCCCCGTATTTTCCCCCCTTTTTCTTTAGGTGGGGGGCAGGGGGAAGGACCCGACGGCATAACTAACAAGGAGTCTAACATGGTTCTTTGTGGCCCTACGTAAAGTAGTCCACTCGCAACTCAAAAAAAATTATTAAATAAATGTTTGATGTTAAGCCATAGATGGAAAATGAGCTAGATTGCCTCTCTTCTACGGCTTAGTTTTGGCGTTGATCATGATATCATTTTATCATGGTCACTGCCGTTTGTTGGATTACAGGTACATAAATGCAAAACTTTACAAAATTTTATTCAATTCTAGTCTTTTTGGTGCAATATCACCTTTAACAATGTTGTTTATACAGAGTTATACTATTTATTCTTACCGCAAAACATCAGAATTCTACATCTACTGGAGATAACCTTCCAAACTATGTTGAAATATAGCTTCTAATCAATCAATTCATTAAACGTTGGACTAATATTAATGTGGTATAAGACAATTTATGAAACTAGTTTTTTTATATATAAATCACAGAGAGAAATACAAAAAATTCACGTTTTTAAATTAAAGTTTAAATTAAAAAATAGCTTTGGAATTTTCTTTAATTTCCCAACAAAGTTCAGGTAATATCAGTTATTTTACATTCGTTTAATTTTGAAATGAATTAATGTAAGTAATTTTTTATGCAATACTTTTGAATTTTTGAAAGCATATGTGCTTTTGAATAAATAGAATTCTGAACTATCTTTTTAATGTACTATCGAGTTCCATACAGTAATTCAAAATCTGGCGAAAATGAAAAATTTATTAATTGCAATAAAAACTAAGTTTACTTATTTGATTGTATTAAGTTTTACTGTGAGACGTGTCATTTCCACTTCTGTACACTAAACTATGCCTTACTGTTCACGCAACATTCATTCCAATTGTGAGCTTGGGATTAATACATTTTTTACGCTTTAAATTATTTTTGTTAGTCAAAACACAATAGCAAAAACTTACGCGGATCCGGTGAGTTAAAATCTTTAAAAACAGTCAAATAGCCCAGCTATAACAAAGCAGAACCTTTTATAGAGGACTGCGTTCCTCTGTTGTTCGTGTTTTTCTCTAGTGCTGCCATTCTAAAACTAAAGAGAAAATTTTGAATAATTGCGTTAAGTTTTTTTTTTTTTTGGAAAACTTCAGTTACGAGTAAAAAATTGTTGTGATTAGTAACGATTAGAACGAGTAATTGTTGTGATTTCAAAATAACTCAAAAAAAAGTGTGTCAGCAAGATTGCAGGAAGCCATATTGTTAAAATCTGTGTGCCTCTGTCTGTAACCCAATCTCCTCCGGCCTGGCAATGTCTACCAGGTCAATACTGGCATCGTTGCGAGACATCCTGAACAACATCCGAGGAAAGCCATTCCGCCCTGTCTCACCCCTCTAAACCTCAAAGGATCAGACATTCAGTCCTGAGATCATCCTCACATCTGGATAACTCGAGGTCATCAGGGGGATAGCATTAAAATCATCAATCGTCACCCACCGTAGGCGGCGGCATTGAGTAAGGTCCCGTAATGGATGCCGTAGGTGGCGAACGAGGGTTGGTGAGTGAAGCGAGCAGCAGGTGGAGTCCCCTAGTCTATACTATTAGAACCTGTGCATATCTGTTTGTGTGTCTGTCTGCTCTCTGGACTGTCAATGTCTACCAGGTCAACGTGCTCACCAATGGTTGCTGAGTGATTGGAGGCCGTGGTGGCCTTATTGGTAGCTGTCCGTCGAACTCGTAGCTGGAGAGTTACGGGTTTGATAACAACCGATCGAAGAGATTCCGTGTTTGTCAATGGTGACTGGTGTACGTTAAATATATTCGTCCCCAAGTTCCCATTCCAAATTAATATTTCTGGAGATGCTGGATTTGGGGTAGCTCGGCTCCTGGTCTGAATCAAAAAGCAGAATGTCGTCAGGGATCCATCTAGAGGGCTGTCCCCTTGTCTGCCGGCCGTCCCGTCCATCCCGTTTTTTAATGTGATGGACTGCCGACAAAAAACTGAGTAGCATTCACATACGAACGCCATACATCAATCACGTGGCTGAATTCACCCACTAGAGAGAAGAGCGCGATGCTTGGCAAAAACCAATGAAATGCTGTCCTACTTTTAACGGCCGTCAGATATCAAGGTTCTTCTAATCGAAACCGGTCCCGTCTAGCTTCTGTCATGGTAACCAGCAAAGAAAACCTGTTTCGGGTGGAAAAACCGATGCGGACGTGACGGACGACCGATAAGTGAACAGCCCTTAAACGGGTTGAACTACATACAGTGGTAGGTACGGGGACCGCAGAGTGTAATGCCGAGCGACTGACTGCGAGTTAGTCGCTTGGCAGTTTGGGGGAAAAATATTTGGGGAAGCTCAACTTGACACTTGAATGGGGAGGGGAGTAAACTCAAGAGAAGAAAAGATGGCTTGAAACTAATTTACATACATTTGCATTTATTATACAGTAAAATATCAAATATTTCAGGAGAAGGTGACACCCCTTACCCCGCGTTCCCTCTCCCCAGCTGCAGCATTGAGTACGTCTCATAAGCTATGTCGTAATGTTGCAGTTGCATCAAATGCCGCAAGCGTACAGGCCACCCAATCTTTGTTAGACTCTTTTTCCGGGAGAATAAAGACTGTAAAATTGGAGCTGCAAGAGTTAGCTTCTCTGTGTACTCACCACATAGGGTTTATGCCTCAAAATTTAATTATTTGCTTCAATATAAAAAATGTGTGCTTTGAAAAACTAACATTCTGTTATTTGCATTAATACCTAGAGTAGAAGTTTTAATGTCGATTGTAAATTTTAAAAAACTAATGGAAAACTCGAAATATTGCATGTATCAAAGAAAAGGTCTACTATTTTGGAAAGACTCCAATAAATTGAAGGAGAAAACTTAGTGACTAAGGGGGAAAGTCTAAAAACTAAAGAACAATATCAAATAAAAAGCAAATACTAAAGTTGCAGAGTAAAAAACTTCTGATGAAGAAAACTTCTAGTGTCTAAAAGCATATAAAAAATTTAGAAAATAATATTTATGATAGAGAAACTTTCCTAAAGGAAAGATTTATCAAATATTTTTTGCTTTATCACTATTACCAGGGGCGTGCACAGTGCACAGAGAGGGAGAAGGGACTCCTGTTGACCCGGGCTTGAGCCTGAAGGGGCCCCAATATTTTTTAAACTAGGCGTGAAGCATGGGGGTAAACAATATGGAGGATGCCCCGGAAAAGTTGTTTGTAACGGGCCCCAAAAATTTCTGTGCACGCCCCTGTCTATTACTAGTAATGGTTATTTTTTTAAACTTTGGCTACTAACCGTTAAATACATTAAGTACTTTAACAAATAGACTACATCTTGGTCAAATATTTGGTTCAAGCATAACATTTTCCATACTTTGAGGTACAAAATCTTTTGATGTTTGAAAGCTGGAACGGCATGCGTTATGAAGTGACATGTAACGTTATGAAGTGAAACTACAAGTATCGAAAAAAAAACGATCATATCTCTCAATAAATGATGCATCTTTTTATTAATCAAATATGCATAAAATTTCGCAATATTCCGGGTACTAGGGATGTCCGGTAAGGAAATAAAAAGTTCCTTTTTTATAGAACGGCTCAACGTTAGATAACAAATTTACTGTTGTTGCGTCAGTTAAAGAAGAACTATGTCTACTTCAATTTTGTTATTTTTATTTTTTACTTTTGGGTTCGCCTTTGTTGAAGATGCATTCTGCCAGAGTAAGATTTTGATATTTTTTCGTGACATCTGATGCATCGTATGTACTAATATATAATCAGAATACCAAAATCTAATTTCTATGGAATGTATTTCTCATTTTTCAAAAGTTAGCGTTTCTTATTTAGTTTAGGGATATTAGGCTCTTATTCATATAATTATATCCTTTATGTAGTCTTATTTCTTAACATTTTTGCGTTCCAAACTTTTTTCTTTTATTAAATTTTAACACTGCAGCGCAAAAACTAGTGAAAGCTAAACGATAACTAACTTAGGGGGGAAAGTTTTGAATCTGAAAAATAGATCGAACGAAGGTTCTGTGCAGAGTGTTGGCATCGGTATTGAAGAGAGAGTTTCTTATTTAACAAGCTTATCTAAATTTATTTCATTTTATTCTTTTCAATTCACTTGTTTACTTGTACGTATATTGACATTAATTAGGGCTAGTACTAAGCAGATAGTAATTGACTTATTACCCGAATAATGAATAACGTTTTCTCTTCTTGTTAAATTATAAAACTTTTACGAATATGTGTTTTTTGATTCATGAAAAATTTATTCAAATAAAAAAAATCTTCTTATGTAGCTAGTAGGTAAATAAATGTACGAGGGCTAAGTTATGACGCTGGTTATTTATTTGTATTAGCAGCTTTATTGCAACAAATTTCAATGAAACGTATGGGATTTATACAGGGTGTTCCGTTTTAACTTGCAAGACCTTTATTTTCGCAACCGCTAGTCCTAGATGTACACTTCCAGTAGCAAAAATGATCAAAATCAGATGAAGAGTTAAGATAGCGAAAGTTTGAAGTAAAAATAAAATTTAGTCAAAAAATACAAAATTTAACTTTTTATACCGGCCCCAGGATCCCCTTACTTATGTTTAGGAAAATAAGCTCCATTGAAAACTATTACTGACACAAAAAACTTGACATTTGTGTGACCAAAACTCAAGGTGATATTACATTTCAAAGTTTTAAGGGACCATACGGAAGATGAGATTGGAACTTATCACCCTTTCAGAAGAATGACAGGTCGTCAAAGTAAGGGAAACAAGGTACTTATAATTTTTATTGCTATTCTAATATAAATGCAAATGTTATGTCATGATACGCAAAAATGCACTAGAAAACCTCGAACATTTTGAAAAACCACGCTCTGTACTCGCATGCCATTTTAAACACTTGTTACCAGCTATATTTCCCCCCAAAAGGTGTTATTGACAGCAAGTGAAAAGTAGTGTAAGTCACAAAACGCTGCGTTTCATTTCTCGGCGAAAATTGGTCGTACTAGTTTCAAACTTTTTGTGTTGAAATTTCTTTTCAAAGGAGAATATTTCCCTAAATATAAAAGACCTGGGGCTCTTATAAAAAGTTAAATTCTTTATTTTTTGACTAATTTAAATTTTTACTTCAAACTTTCGATATCTTAACTCTGCATCTGATTTTGAACATTTTTTCAGTTAGAAGTATGCATCTAGAACTAACGGATGCAAAAATAAAGATCTTGCAGGTTAAAACGGAACACTCTGTATAAGCAGCAGTAATTGTAGTACCATTATGAACGTATACTAGCAGCTAAGTGAATAAATAATTGAGGAAAAAAGTACTTTTTCTTAAAATTTGCATTTGAAGCATTTTATAGCGTATGCAAATATTTAACTAATCTGTGCTGTTTATATTTTTAAAACGACAATCAACTTTTATGCGATGACGATTGTTTGAAAAAATGGATCTTCCTTATTTTGAGTATTTTTTAGTAATAATGAGAAGAAACAGAGTAAAGACAATGTACTAATTTGTTAAAACATTTTAACAATGCATCAGATACATGGAAAACTTTTGCCTGTAACTGAAAACTCATGTTATATTTTATGCTCTAGTAATTATCGTTTAAAACTTAGTATCATAAAATTTAAACACTTTAATGCAACAACCAGATTTCTTTCTCTTTTTTTTAACGAAAATATCCGGAACATTTTGAAAATAAAAATCTAATTTGAGTGAAAAGAAAAAAAAAAATTTAGTTGAATAAACTTTTAAGTTTTTTTGAGATAATATTTGGAGTGTTAAAAATAGACCAATAATCTTGAACAGTAAAACAGTAAACATGACTTTTACAATTCAAAACGTTATTTTTATTTACAATGTTTTTGTTCATTGTTTTTTGTAACTCTTAGATTTCTTTCATTGTTTGAGGTGTTTAATTTATTAGTAATACTGTTATTATTGTTTTATTTCTTTATTTTTTGCTTATATAAATTGCATAAGCAGCAAAGTAATTTCCTATTTCTTCATATGTATCAATGGCATTAAATTAATAACACATAGTGTTTCTTAAAAATTGGTGAACGACAGTAATATAAAAATATTGCAACAATATATTCCGTCAAAAAAAAAGTATTTTTAACGGGCATGTGGAATTTATGGTGAGCTTGCATGCTTCGACGAGTTAACATCTTCTCAATTCAATATCCAGTGTTTATCAGTCTATGTATGTACTAGCGACCCGTCCCGACCTTGTTCGGGTTAGAAAAAAAAAACCCTATATATCTCTAAAAAATATATTCTACTGTGACTTTTGAATTTAAAGTTCAGTAGTAAGCATTATTTTTTCTTTGGTTTTTATGATATTTGAAACAAATTGGTTTACCTCATTTTCCGATCAAGAGAGACCAACATATAATTCCCACTGGACAATACAATCTTCCCGTACACACCGTTGTACTACTTATCGTAAAGTTGTACGTTTGAACTTCAAATTTGATGATGGTGATGGCATAAGAAATTGCAATCACTTAAATTGGAAAAGCATGCAGGGACCATGGGGATACAAGGAATATGAGTCAACTGATCTACTGATGATGTTGTAAAAACAATATTCTAAATCATATTATTCCTTAGTGATTTTATTTGGGGTTCAATTCAATTGCATAAATTAGAGAAATTTAAGTTGCGCAATAAAATTTATTGGGATATCGCTTTTAATTTTAAAAGCATGAAGAGAAGTCCGGAAGAGTTAAGATAATTAAGGAATTCATGTGGAGGATGCACAGCGTTGTTGGTAGAAACTATACCTTCTCGCACATCCACATGTAATTTTTCTGACAAAGACTTTTTTTTTACGATAAACATTAAGGATTAAATTATTTACAGAGAAAGTCCCAACTCATCTATTTTCAGGCTCTGTCCTTTTTTAGGTATTTTCTAGCTACTTTCTTGTAATAAAAGACTCTTATAGTTGTTTTTAAGATACTGTAAAATCAATTACGTTTCTGGAAAAAAAAAAGGCAGCTAATGTGCCCAATTTCTGTCAATAACATATCTTGCAAAAACCAGGAACGTTTTTCGCTATAAGTCTATAATCTTCCTGAAATTATCCTAGAATTTATGATTCTCTCGCATGTATTCCTGTAACTTCACCAGTCTTTTCTCCTGGCATAATATCTTCATCTTTCTTTCAGCTTTTGCTCCTCATGAGTTTGTTGATCATTCGAAAACGATTCACATAATTTTCTCTTGCAGTTTTTTCCTTCTCATTTCTTTCCCTTATTTGACTGTTATTACTAGGATTAATCTTCCTTTTGTTTTTAATGTACCGACCACTAATTTTAGAACATCTTTTTTTCTCCTTTCCCATTCTGAAAAAATAAAAAAAATCCTTTCATTGTTTGAAAGTAGATGCTGTTGAATCTTAAGAGATGTTCAAAGTTGCATGCTCAAATAACAAGCTTTCAAGGTCTTTACATTTGTTTAATAGATTGGTTTAATGGGCAAAGGCCACTTACATATACACTTAGAGACATGCATACAATGTGTTGGTAAAACCAACAGCTAATAACCGACTAACTTAATGTAATGCAATGCGTCCCTTGCAGAAGCGCATTTCTTCCCATGATGCAACAGTTCAATGACGCAACTTGGGATCTTCCCGTGACGCAAGAGATGCTTATATAATAACAAGGGATTAATCAGGGGCGGACAGGAAACAATTTTAGCGAAGGGGGCCATGCTGAAGATCCCCCCAAACGAACCTACGGTTTCGGGCACGGCTGAGGGGAGGGGGTCAAGAAAAACCACCAAATTGGCCAGGAATAAGGCAACTAACTGGAGATAGACATAGTAAATTAATTTCATGAGCAATGAAATAAAGTAGTGGTTCAAATATTTACTTTCAAAAATAATAAATGAATTGAAAAGGTACTGTAATCTTTTACATTTTATGCGTAACGTGTTTGGACACTATGTAGACCGATACTGTTGTCGATCGCTTAGAGGGGGGAAGGGGTCATGAACCCCCTCCCTTGTATCCGCCATTGGAATTAGTTGAAGTCAGATATCACGCTCTCTTGATTAAAATATAGCTTACATTTCAGTTATCATTTAAGTTAATTTCAAATTTGTGTTTAAAAATGTAGTATAGTATCGATATATTTCCAAATTAATATATTTGAGAATATACTGGTAATTTTTAACTTTAGTAACCTGTCTAAAAAATGATGTATTCACCGTCATCATTTATTCTCACCTCCGTAATAATGACATTGACAAGCGCTATCTCGGAGATGAGGATTTTCCCATTAATATAGTCCAAAAGAATGCATTTTTCAGAGGAAAAAATTTTATCTTCGTTGCCACAACCTACAAATGTTAAGCATATGAAAACCTGTAAACTTCTATTTTTTTATATTACTTTACACTGAAATTCAAGTTCATGGAGATGAAAATTTGAAATAACCACAATTGGTTTTTAAAACAAAATCTATCTTCTTGTTTTTCAACAAAAATCTCAAAATTTCTTTATGGCTGAAAATGAACAAGGGGGCTCACTTGTATCATGGAAAATAAAATGTGATGCAATTACTGCCATCTGTCTATGAGAAATGGTATTTTGTGCTTGGGTAACGGATTAATGGGGTTCAATGGGAATTAATTGTGTAACGTAATTCCTTATTCTACCAAAACAAACTAAAACACAATATTAAAAAATTAAATCTACTTAAACAATTAGTATTTGAGACACTTGTAGAAGAAATAATAAATAAATAAATGTATACTATTAATTAAACAAGTTATTAAGCATCATTAAAAGTCACCTCAGGTGTGTGACATGCCAAGGAGCAAAAAGTCACAAACTGTGAACCAAAAATATTTCAAAATAAAAATTGTTATTAAAAAAAATGTTAGCACTATTAAATAGATGTATTTTTGATGAAACTGAAAAACATAGTTAAATAAGTTGTTTATTAAAGTTTTTACTGTAAAAGGCATGTGACAGAAAAGTTATATTTTTTGAAGAATTACCTTTTTCGTAATGATTTTACGTATCTTTAGAAATTTGCTGTTTCAGAATGCGCTTTGTTTGAAATACAATAAAAACTAATAATGTCACGTGGTAATTTTATGGTTGCTTATAATGCTACCACAAATAATCGCAAATCACGTGGAAAAAATAGGAATTGAGAGAAACTCACAAAATGATACTTTTCGTAGCTTCACACGCGGTTTTGCAATATTTTAACACCGATAAAGGTGAAATCCATGTTTCAAACGTATTTTAGCAAAATCTAGGGTCTTACCTTCTTATTGCTTTCCTCAGATGTGTATTTCCCTAAAAATGAAGATTCTCCGCCCCGATACAGATATCCTACGTGCGAGGGCGGCATACCTTGCGTGCGACGAGGAAGATGTTCAGAAGTTCAATTGCAGAATGGAGATGAAGTTAGGTGTGGAAGAGGACAAAGAATGTTTTGCTGCTCATCTCTGAGAAGACCCTGGAATGGAACGACCACTGCACGTCCTCTGCTTCCCCCAAATCCGGCTCCACCGGCTCCAGCTCTTCCCGTGGAGCCAGCTCCTGTTAACCAAGGTCCTGAAGCTCCAGGTCTTGTTGAACCAGCTCCTGATGCTCTAGATCCTGTTGAACCAGCTCCTGATGCTCCAGGTCCTGTTGAACCAGCTCCTGATGCTCCGGGTCCTGTTGAACCAGCTCCTGATGCTCCAGGTCCTGTTGAACCAGCTCCTGAAGCTCCAGGTCCTGTTGAACCAGCTCCTGAAGCTCCAGGTCCTGTTGAACCAGCTGCAGGTGCTGCAGATTTTATTATTTCTGAAGATGCTGCAAACTTGCTGGAATATCCAGAATAATAGTAGAATAAGATCTGTATTTGACGATAACAAGTTTTTATTCTCTCTAGAAAAATAATTGTTTACCGTTGTAGTTTCAAAATCTGACTTAAAATATTTGAAATTACATTTATGTTATCTCTTAATGATAGGCAAATAAATTAAATAAAACGTGTTATCTACTTTAGTCTTGTACAATATTCCAAACATTTGTTAGAAGAAATGATTCCCCCCCCCTCATATTTGTCATAAGAAATTTATGCAAATGTTTTTTCAAGCTTTTGTTTTTGTATATGAATTGCACAACTGTTTACATTCTTGCTACAGAAATAGTAGTTCTAACATTTTCTATGTAAATCAGGTGACATAACTCGAAGATCCAGAAATCAATTTCTCGTGAACAAGATTGATATTTAATTCAAGAATAATTTAGCCATGTAACAGATTTTCTTAATTCTAAAGGCACATTCTCGGCAACTGTTATAAAAATCTTTTCCGAATTTCAACGGTTTAAACTAGTTCAAAAAAAGTCGACTGTGGAAAGGCCATCTTCTTCTTTTTTTTTTAAATAGGAATTTGGAGTTCTGTGTGATCACGATAGAGTAAACGTGCATTAATCACTCTTTGTACATGGAGCTGTTTTAAATTGACTGATCGGATTCGCATCCGCCATCCTTTTGCCATTATCCTGGCGCCAAACTGATTTGGCAATTTTTGCCACGTTTTGTCGTAATTTCATAGTTTACAAAGTCAGTAGCTACAGTCGAAGTGTAGATAGTCATTCAAGTGTCGTAGTAAGTCCTCAATATTTCTTCTCGTACTTTTTCTTCGCATTCTTGTACGCTACTTTATCCCACTGATAACACTGCGAAAAAAAAAAAATAAAATAAAATAAAATAAATAAATAAATAAATAAATAAAAAATGCTTCTGACAGCATTCTTGTTGATTCTTACGTAAAATGTTTTGAATCGAAATGTGACCAACACTTTCCTTTTTCCCACTTTTTGGAAATGTCTCTCCCCCTCCCCCCACCCAATTTTTTTCCCAGTTTTGGACAGTTTCATCCATTATTTTTGTTTGGAGGGAAAAGGAATATTTTATTAACCATTAACATTCTTCTGAGAGACTAAAGAAGTACAAAGTTCAAAAGTATGAGCATTTGGCGCAATTTGGGAGAATCATTCCTCCCTAGAATATTTATAAAAACCGATCATTATTTTTCTATGAGCTTGTTTTACGATTTTTCAATTATTTTTTGGCGTAAAAGCAAAGTATTGTTCTCACTCTTATGAGCCTCATGCTCAAAAAATCACTTTTATTTTTTATTTCAAAAATATTGGACTCATCGCATGTTGCATAGTCAGAATTGCATCTCAGATCTTTAGTAAAGAAACTTTCCACATAATTAAATTTACATTCACAGATATAATTGAAATTAAACATGAACATAATTATTTGTATTTGCTCCCCCCCCTCCCCACAACCACAAGTATATTGCGAATTGGGAAAGCCAGTCGACATTTAATGAAGTATTTATTTTAGTCTCGGAATTTTTTTTTTAATTTTAATTTTAATTTTTATTTTATTTTTTATTACTCTTGTTAAATGCCACGACGGTGATATTTTGGGAGAAAATTAATCGAATCACAGGTGGGGGTTACAGTTTACTTTTGCTAACTTCAGGAAAAAAACCGATAAATTAATTGCAATCGTCATTTATTTAGATCTACTCAAAGCACGTAATATTCTTGACATAAATTGAAATTCAATGAAAAAAAAATCAAATATTAATTTCAATTCATTTCCAATTTTCAATTCCGTTTTATTTCAACCGTAAAACTATGGCTCGTGGCAATGTTACGAAAATAGAAATGATTAATTGAAATGTTAAGTGACTTGTTTCAGACTTCTTTTTTTATTCGATAAAATTCGTAATTGGTATCAGTGTAAGGCGCTGCAGAAACTGACTCTTACCGTGTCAAAGGAAAGAGAAAAACTTAACAGCTGTTTTCATTTCAATAAAAATGACAAATTAAGCAATGTATGAAAAAAATAACTGATTCAGTATTTGATTTATGATTAAATATTATTCTAAATATCCAAATAAGTAAATGAAAGAAAAAAAAAAGACATGAATCCCACAGCAACCTGTTGGGAGTTTTGAATTTCTACCACTACTAAAAAAGATTACGTCGTTACGGGTACAAAAACAGAACACTAATTTGGTATTTTTCTCTAGTTGATACACTAAGTAGATAATTTCTAAGCCGTCAGGTTCAGTGAAGTATTAAAAACTTCTGAAATTAAAATCCTTGCTCTTTAAAACCAGTTCATTCATATCTTCATTTTCTGGCACTTGTTGCACTTTACAATCAGATGCATCACCGAAAAGCTTAAGGGGGTCCGGGACACATTTTGAAAATTTTTTTATTATGTACTTTAGAGTTTTGAAGTTTTCTGAACTGATTCATCATTTATTTAATAAGCAAAATCATAACATAAATATGAAAAAAAAAATTTTTTTTATTTAAATTTAATTAGTTTTTTTCAAAAAAATGGGGTTGCTTTAAATTGCTATATCTCAAAATATTGTTGGTCAATTTTCAATTTTTTTTCAAAAAAGTATGCACAAATATCTAAGCTTTAATTTTTATTCGGCGATTTTTAAAATATTGATTCAATAAAAAATAAAAAATATTTGAAGAAAAATTTCGAAAAATTCGAAGATACTTTTTTTAAAAAAAATCATAATTTTTGCAGTAAACGTTTTTTTCAAATTCGCCGAATAAAAATTAAAGTAAATTGCTTGAAAAAGATATGCTCCAAGTTTCATTACTTTATCTCTATCGGTTCCTGACTTATAAGAGTTTGAATGCAAGAAATCGGGAAAAATTGCATCATGGAGAAAAACGCGTTTAAAGTTTTAAAGTTATGTACACATTCGTTAGATGCATGCAACAAAAATAACTATAACTTTCGTTCTATTTTAGGTAGAAACAAGATTCAAACGTCCTCTTAAGCAGAAAAAAACGGAGCTATTTTTTAAATTATAAAAAAAAATTGCAAAATTTGAGGATTTTTGTGTCCCGGACCCCCTTAAACTAGTTTAAACTATAGTTTTCATTCTTAAATATAACTTTCCAGATTCTGAATTTTCAATGGTATTCAGCAAACGAAATGATGTAAAAATAAATCTAGAAAATGAAGCAGAGTTGGATAGAAAACTACAGACTCCGTCTCCCTGAATTTTAGAGAATTTGACTCCGTCCCCTTTACCTCAAAATCAGTATGACTCCGACTCTGGAAATTTCAAACCTTCGACTCCTAGCTCTGACTCCTTCACTCCGAAATCAGTTCCACTCCGACTCCGCAGTCCTGGTTGTAAGCAACCATTACTGTCCAGTTCCGACAAGTTGAGCTATGGCCTTGAACAAGTCCATTTCTTTTAAGGGAGAGCAATCAGTAAGAAGAGGCATTGGGGTTGGGCTATTGCAATCCTTTTATTGGCGAGCAAATCCTGTACCGCTTGGTAATTCTTACCTGAATAGTAATATTGTTCGCCAAGGGGGCAATACACTGCCAACTAAATCCGCAAGTTCTTAAGCTGTTTTTCCTCACCCCTATTTCAACAAATGGAATCGTTGAATCGGTCGGGCAGCGGAGCTCAACTTGCCAGAGGTGGACAGTATGATCTTTTTTTCTATTGGAAAACTTACTGGCACAAGTGGACACAGACATGATGCTATATGGGCAACTCATCAAGCGTGCTGGCAACATGGTACAGAGAAATCCAACGTAGAAACATTTTTATCATGCTGATCAAAATAATAGCTTGAGGGAAAAAAGAAATACAAATACAAATTTGCTCTTAATACATTTTGGTTGAGATTTCGATGTTTAGGAAACTGAGTCCATAATCATGGTTATTTGCTCACAGTCTGTGGCGTGTTCCCACGGCGACAGCCTTCCCTCATCATGGCAGTTGGCAAAGAGGCGAGGCAAGGGGAGTTTCCATGGATGGTAAAATATTTTTTTCTTTCGTGTCCTTCTTTATTGCAGTTTGATTTAATCGGTTTTTAAAAAGCAGTATTTTACTGGAAGTTCTGATTTTTTACTGTAGTGATAAGAATTGCTTCTTAATTATAACTATTCTGGAAATTGCATTGTGTAATTGATAATACACAGTCGGATAGATCACTACCAATGTTCTATGCTGTTAATGCATTCAGTTGGCTCATACTGCAATGAAATTTCAAGAAAAGGGTTAAAAAAAGTTTAATTTCAAATGAAAAAACATTGCTTTTCTGGACCCAAGTAGCAACTTTAAGCCTCCCGTTGAAGCCTAACTAGGGCCTATGCTGTTAAACTGCTTCACCGGAGTTCACATTTAGTGCGAACTGACCTAAATACAGAACTTATCCAGATCTGTGACTCTCAAGATCGTACCGTTTGGTAGTCAGAAGATATTTTAAAATTGCCATCTACGATATGATAGCATGAGGTATTAATTGTATGATAATATTTGATAGTCCTTTAGCAATTTAGGGTCTAGTACGGTAAGAAAATTCTACGTTTTGATACGCGCTAATGGATGGTCGGACATTTCTTAGTCCCTCAAATATTGCAAAAGCTGGATGTTCATAGATTTGTATTTTGTCCGACCTACGCACAGCAGTTGATTTTAAGAAGTAATTCGATGGTTTCAAATCAACAAATGTTATATGTTTAAAGGTTTCAATATTTCAGTACATATTCATTATGTGTTGTGTCAATTTGTTTAGTTTAAAATCCAACAAAATTTCTGTGCACAACATAAGTTTCTTTTTTTTTTTCAAAAATACTATGCCCCAAAGGTTAAAAACTGTTTCATAAAGAAGTTGATTTAAAAAATTCAGACAAGATATTTATTTTTGTCTCATGAATGAAAAGGAGCAGAATACGATGTAATGGAATATGGGGCAAGGTGAGATGGCGGGGCATAGGGAAATGATGTAATATTTACTCTGTTTTTGACGCCATTTATCTGATAATATTTCAACTATGTAGTAACACATGAAGGCTATTCCAGTTGGAAAAAGTTACCTTTGAAGATCAAAGCACGTAATAATACAAGCTAATTTCAAAATTCAATACTCATTTTGTTTTATTGTGTCATAAGTTAAAAAATATTATAAAACGATAAAGCTCTCGTTATTAACATTTTTAATATTCATTGAGACGTACTAATATTCGGTGCATTACTTATTTATGCAATACTAAGCTTTTTTTATTTTAAAATCTTTGTACAATAATTAGTTAGGTGCATGCGGGGCAAAGTGGATGGGTCAAAGGGAACGAGTTCATTTTATTTAGTATTTCAATCATTTATTAAATAGCCTCGTATTTATTCATAAATTAATTCTGTTCCATTCCTTCATTTAATAGTTTACTTATTTACTAGTTCCTTCATTTATTTTCTTATGTATCTGCTAAAGTCAGTTAGGGTAAGTGTGGCCTTGGGGCAAGTGCGGCTTAGGTTAATAATCAGAAACCGGGAATATCTGCAAGGCTGCTGTCATCTGGGTAGCTTGGTAAACGTTATTACTTTGCACTGCGTGCGTTAGATCGCGCTACTTGAATGGTAACTCTACTCCCTTCCTTGTTTCCTAACTTTTCTCATTCCCACTACAGTGCCACGTTGTTATGGTTCGAGAAATCATCGTTTCTTCTGTTGTTGTTCTCACTTTTTCGTGCTTCCAAAACGTAAGTACATGTCTACTTTTCATACTTTTAAAGCTGAGTTTTATTGTTTTTTACTTTCAAATCAATTAATTTTAGGGCTGCACTTGCCCCAGAAAATTATACGACTGAGAAAGTGCAGCCTTGCATTTTTTTGGGGCTGCACTTTCCCATTAATCTGGCAATGTTATTTTATGACAGATATAATTTGTTCGCAACGATTTAATGAAGCAATGTAATTAATTTGCAATCCTTCCGAAATTATTCGAGGAGGAAGAAAGTGACGATAATGAAAATATGAGTTTAAGGGAAGATTCACATGATGAAATGACAGTCGAAGAAATGATTGCCACAGAGCACAAACAGCAAGAAGATATCATTCAGTGGGGAAGGCATCCAACGGAGAGAAAGGTAGGCGACTGGGTTCTTGTGAGATTTTCTACAAAAAAGATGATTAAACATTTTGTAGGACAAATTACTAATATAAATGATGATAATTACCCTGAAATTAAATTTTTAAAGTTAAAAATGGCTGGAAATTATATCACTGTGTTTAGTTATCCTTCAAGAGACGACGTTAGCGAGATCCAAGACGACGACATTGTATCAATCCCTCCAAATCCCTCTTCAGATGTAGAGGAAATTTGATATTCCAAGTAACGTTTTCAGAATATAATATAAATTGTTAATTACTATACTTATCATTGTTAATTACTATACTACGTGTACTTGTACAAAAAAATATGTTCAAGTTCGCCAAAGACATGTTACCTTTTGTCATTTGTATAATTACCTTTTGTATTATTAAGTTAATATTTTAGAAGTTCGTTGATATTCAAGTTTTAAAGATTATTCCTTGATATGCAAGTTTTGTTTTTGTTTTTTTAAGCTTATTAGCATAATAAAAGTTATCTCTCATGTTCCTTGTTTAATTTAAAATAAAAACTTCATAATTTTGTTTAATAATCCATTGTTCCTTGAACGTTCTTCATTTTACATTGACAGGTTTCGTTAGGAAAAATATAATAACTTCCCAATGAATAGGTGAAAATTAAAATAAAAAAATCGTTTTTAATCAGGAAAAAATACTCTATTGATTGCACTTGCCTCTATTTTTCTCAAACGGTTTTTAAAAAAAATTCAGATAGGTGATGCTCTTGCCCCACTTTTATTGAGAAAGTGCGGCCCTAGAGCACAACAGTTTAAAATGTTTTTTTCAACTTTTTTACCTGCAATGATTTTAACAGGCTCATGTCTCGGAAAACACACTAAAACAGGTAACGTACGAAATAAAAATTAAAAAATTCGTATCAAGTCTTGTAATGTCTAGGCCTTAATAAAGTCGAACTGTACAATTTAAGAGCTGCACTTCCCCCAACTCACCTTACTTTATTCAATCATCTATTTTTTCTCAGATATTAATGTATTTGCTTTTTTTTATTTATTCGTTTATTGCTTCATTATTTTCCATTTCTTTATTGATTTTTTTAATTCACTCACTCAGTAGTTCACTCAGGATTCAATAATATTTTAAATAGTCAAATAGAAAGTATTTCATTAGAAAAATGTTTCTATTCTCACTTTGCGCCATGGGAAAAAAGTGAAAAATTTCCACTTTGTTTTTTTTTTTTTTTTTGAAAGAACAAATTTACTGCCAAAAATAAAAAATGATGTTTTAATGCAAGTGTTATTATAAAATACATTGTTTTTTCATTATGTAGGGGAATGTATAGCAAAGTGAAATGGCTAAGATGACTAAGCTTTTTTAAAATGAAAAATTGGAAATTTGTTTTGAAAATTACTGTGCATAATGAAAGAACATTAGATTTTTTTATAAAACTTTCATTGAAACATTATTTTTTATTTTTGGTAGCAATTTGAACCCTTCAAAAAATAGTGGACATTTTTTCCTTTTTTTTTCATGGGGCAAAATGAAAAATGAAATATTTTCTATTTGATTGCAAAAAGTAGTTTTGATCTAATGAATTAGTAAATAAAATTTTGAAGGAGTAAATGAAAAAAAAACCGAATACTTAAATTAATTAATTAATAAATGAGTGGGTAAAAGATAGAATGACTAAGAAAATAAGAGAACAAATGAATAAATAAGTGAATTACTAAAGGAGGAATGTAAATGAATTGATTAATACATGAGTACGTAAGTGTTTTAGTAAATGATTGAGTAAGTAAGCGAAATAAGCTATTTTATTTTACCCCATCTACTTTGCCCCGCATGTACTCGATTATTTGAGCAAAATATTGAAAACACAAATAAACTTAATATCTATATATATAAAAATGGATGTATGTTTGTGGGTATGTGTGTATGTTCCTTATACATTTTAAAAACACCCAAATAGGTCTAATTTCATATTTTAAGTCATGAAATTGCTCTTTTCTGCACGAACTAATTTTTGTATAGTTAGAAATTTAGTCTAAATGAAAAGCCCGTAAAAAACTGCCCTAGATGAAGTTTCTTCAAAGATTGACTTTAATCGTTAAATTTGTGAACCTTGGTTCAAAGCAAATGAAAACGGTTATCAACATATAACCACAAGGAGCTATTTTAAGTGCAATCAACACAAAACGTATCCTAAACGATGGCCGTCAATGCCGTTTAGCGATGAGCGTTGAAGCATGTTTGGCGAGAAAGCCGTAGATATAATAAATGATGCTGTACATCGTTTCTTAAACTGCGACCTACGAGGCCCCAGGGGTCCATTGATGCTACTCATGGTGCTACTTAATTTGAATGCGACCGTTTAATTATAATTTTTAAATATTGTTTAATTATAAAATCCACAACAGTAAGATTTCGTGTAATTTTTGATCAGTGTTTATCCCGTTAATAGCAGGAAAATACAAACATGAGTAAGGTAATAGTATTGCATTCAATATTGACGTACAATCGTCGACTGTTTCAACATTAGACTACTTTTATTAAAACCACATCTATTTCAGCCTTGCAACAGAAATTGTATTTAATGTTCTATGATCCCTATCAAACCAATTTGCAATTTGTAAATTTTCTCTATACTATTGCTTGATTTACGTCGAATCTTTAAGTAATTCGGTTCAACTATACCGGTATTTGTGAAAATTGGTTCAAAGTAAATGAAAATGGTTAACAACATATAACCACCAGGAGATATTTTAAATGCAATCAGCACAAAAAGTATCCTCAACAATGGCTGTTAATGTCGGTTAGCGACAAACGTATAGCATGTTTGGCAAGAAAGCCGAACGAAAAAGAAATGCTGTCTTTCAGTAGTTCTTAAATTGCACCCTGCAAAGACACAGGGATGCATTGAAATCACCATCGGTGGTTCTTCTTCAATTTGCTTGCGCATTTTGCTAATGAGTTTTCAAGTAATAATACAGTAACAGTAAACGAAATTTAGATCTGCATTTTCTATACATAAACAGCACAGAAAATACCGAAGTGAGATAGGTATTATCGAAGCACAATCTTCAACAGTTTTACCGTTAGAGTACTAAATTTATATTAAAACGGCATCATTGCATAGGAAATATAATTTAGTATTGTATTATCCATAAACAAATCAATATGTATATGTTATTTATACTATTCCATGATTTACCTAATTCAGTTCGCCTAAGTTTCACAGAAATCGCTCCAGGTTATCAGAGACCAGGGGTAAAAATACTAATATGGCTAATGGATTGCAAAATAATCATTTTTGTGCATAGTAGCGTAGATTGAATTTATCTTTCAAGGGGGAGGGGGATAGTCATGGGGTGTTTTCATCACGTGTTATATACTATATAAATCATTACATGTACATAAACTATCATACTAGGATTGCTAATGTGTGGTAGAGTAAAAGGCTGTGCACCTTTAGACTCGAAACCACACGAAAATTTAATACGGCGGAATTCATAGTTTTAGAAGGGTAAAAGTTTAAAGTTTGAAAAATGTAAAGAAATATTAATTTACATTTAAACTTTAAAAATGCATAAAATGTCTCCATTTTTACGTAAACAAATTTCTTAATCGTTTGAAATTTTATATTACTGTAACACTCGAAGCAATAGTACACCTGAAGGAGCATCTTCGCTGACTAGCAATAATTTTAAACCAGTTAGCGGGTATGAGGCAACTTTTGACACGAAGAGATTGAACTACTGAAATGGGCATGAAATATTACGCCACATTATAAAGTTTTTTCGTTTTAGACTTCATCGTGAAATTTAGTTGAGCAAAGCTCCATTTCCAGTTACAAGATTCTCAGTTCGATAACTTTTATTGTAAACAATCGAAAAATATTACTGTTTGTAACTACCACTAAGTAATTCAACCGTCATTGAAAAAATGCTGTAAGACAAAAATGGATACGTATCAGTGTTATAGAAGCAACTCTGTTCACAGTGGAGGGATAAGGTGAAACAATTTGTATCTCACGTATATCCGCTAATCGCAATACATCATTCTTTAAACTTCAAGAAATTAAAATCTCCTTTGAGACTTAAGTTCTGTATCACGATCAATAAGTCAGAAGGGCAGGCGATTAAGTACTTTAAATGCATGTGAAATTTACCGATTTCCCATATAGATTATGCATGCTTAAGGTTAGGTTCATTCAAAAATGCATTTCATTTTGCTGCTAGAAGGGGGACTAAGAATTGTATTTAGGAGCAAGATTTGAGTTAAATTCAAGAATTAGAAAATTTTGAATAATTTAACTTTGTAGTACTTGGATTACGTTTCTAAACGTGGAAATACATTTCCTTCGTTTTGAAGCTGCGGATATGCGGAACAGAATGTGCAACAAGCTTTTGTAAAACATAAACAAAAGAATTGTCTATTATATAGTTGTAAGTAGAAACAAGACGGTTTTTTTCTTTCTTTTAATTTCTTGACCTGTCAATAATTAAAAAAAAAAAAAAAAACGACGCGGATAGTGACCAAAATGTGCACGCCTGTTTCTTTTTCTACAAGGCAGTTCAATTGACGGGTTTTATATAGTTCGTTCCATAAGTTCGCGTCCACGTACTCCATTTTTAATGCTTTATGTATCTTAAAATAATAACTGTAGCTGTTTCTATGGCAACTATTATTCAGTGGAACCATTCCTACCCCTAATGACGACTGTGCCTCTGCAAATAAATATTTCGATATTCTCCAAGGAATACTTCAGAGCAGCAAACTTAAATAAGTGATCTTACTAGCTGCATCAGTTTGAGTTATCATGTACAACATTTACGGCAAGTGTGAGGTTTTAAAAATTTGAAATAAAATTTTAATCCAGACAAATTTTGAATCGTTGCACGACACCAATATTAATATCTAACTGTCATTTTTACCTACGAAAATAGAAATTTGACATAAATATAGGAAATAAAATGTAGTTGTCGTACATCTTTTTATGCAATTTACACTTACCTAATATTACTCCATGGCATGCTACTAAATCGCCACGGAAAGGGCAAACAGACACAGTTTGTGAAGTTATTTATACTAAGTGAACGTTTTCTATGGAATGTGCTTACATTCCTGAACACTTACAAAAAATTATAAAATGAGTCCCTAACACGTGAAACCTTGAAAGTAAAAACACCGCCAATTATCCGTAAAACGAAATGTTTACGGCTATTAATAACAGTGACCGAATTCCTTATTTTCTGTACAGTGGACTATCTGTTTAGCTTTTGGGCCATTGAGGATGATCTTCATATCTGAAAATAGTGTAACGGTGGCATATTTTGCATATATTTGTTACTGATAAAAGCCATTGAATTTATTCACGACTCTTTCTAAGAAAACACTCCAAGATTTTTTTTTCCAGAATAAAATGTATGTGAAGAGTACTATAGCATGCTTTAATGTCTTGAGGTATACAAAACCGTCAAAGGCAGCACAACGGTTTTCGTATTCGAAGCACCACGCAAAAGGTTGTCCCACAAGATATGCAAGACAATCATTTGTCTCTGCATTAAGACATTGGATGTACCGCCCGTCTGATTTAACCGCAGACAACGTGTCAGTGGACACGGCAGAACCAAAGAATATCGTTGACAGAATCCCGATAACATGTCTCATGCTTTTTCGTTTTTACTTGATGCTATTTTTCCTGCAAATGCTCAACTTTCTGTGCTATTTACAGTCTTTTGAAAATTTGAGCCTAAAGTTATGTGAATGCAGTTTTTTACTGTCATTTAGATAGAATTCATCCATTTAATTATTTAAATGATATATTGCATTGAGAAGCACCCGGGCAACGCCGGGTGATAAGCTAGTTAACTAAATAAATATTGCACTGCATATTCGAAGGTCTCAATTAATGCTTAAAATGTTGATAACAATAACTTTATTATTTTATAATATGAAAAATAATTTTTGATTTTCATCAATTTTAACAATAAGAATCAATTTTTTAAAAATTGCGTTCATTATCATATGTTCTAATATTTGGCGGTATTTTTTCCTGACTGAAATAGACTACCTGTGCAACTGCATTGTTAAAATATTGCCAAATAGGTGGCGCTGAATGCAGAGCAAATATTTCACCTTTTCACTTTGCCCCACATTCCCCTACTGCAATTTTAAAAATAAACTTCCAATTTCGTCATTGTAAAAATAGTAAGTTCTCGTAACTATTTCACTTTGCCCCACATTCCTCTACCTGTGTTTCCGATGCAGGTGGCTGTAATGAGGCTGGAGCGCGATGGTCTTTACACTCCCTGGTGCTCTGGTTTTTTGATCGACAGCCAACATGTCCTTTCGGCAGCCCATTGTTTCGACATAATAGAGTAAGCAATGTTAACTCCAAAAGTAAGATATCTTTCTTCTGCTCAAAGACTTAAACAGCGATGAATGATTTTTGAGAAATTTATTTTGAATTTCATTGATCCTAAAGAATTTTTTGTGTAGAAAACACACAGATAGATAGATATTTTTTAAAATTTGATCCTGTTTTTCTATCTTTTATTGATTCAATAATGAGAAACTGCAATGGGAATTATTGTTTGTTCTGTGTCTAAACATTCATAACGCTGGAAATAAAAGCAGTTGTGTGACGAAATTTGGAAATTTTAGCATTTAATTCTAATTTAATTTTCCTCTCTCTCAAAAAAAAAAGAGTAGTAGGAAATGAACTCAAGTTTTTGATGTGCCACTTACTGTGACACATTAAAAAGAAACTTAGTTTATGTACAGGAGCAGTGCTCGAAATTCCTTTTTAGCTATTACATGTGCAGCATGTAAAGGTACACTGAGGGTATAAACTACCTAATCGCAATGCTAGATAGCAAAAAAACCTCTAATTTGATGTTAAAGTCACGTTGCTTATACACTTTATTTCTCGATCTTGATTTTCATAGAAAAAACAAACAAATTAAAGTCTTATTTTGGTGCACTTTTGAGGGTCCCTAAACCAGGCTTCCGGAGTCTAACGGGGAATCAGGCCTTGCGAAGAAGTCGGAGGGAGAAAATACAAAAGCAAGTGGTTTAGGAAATTAAATGTGCAGTTTCAGCAAGGTTTCAACTGCTTTCTTTGAGAAGAAACCCTCAAAGACGAAGTAACCAACATTTTATAACATGAATGCACAGATTACTGCATACATGTTTCGGGGTTTCAAGGAACCCCTTTTCAATGCAAAATTGTGAGCTTTTGGATGCAAAGAAATCCTGTAAAAGCCAAGTCTTTACATCCAAAAACCCATATTTTTACATTGAAAATGGGTTCCTTTAAACCCCAAAACATTTCTATGCAGTAATCTGTATATTTGGGCTATTAAACGTTGATTATTTCCTGTTACTTCTCGGCAAAAATATATTTATTTATTTATTTATTATTTCTTTCTTTAAAGATGAGTTAATCACCGCCGATTACTTCTCAACAACTTCTGTTTTTTTTTCCGTTGAAAAGATAAAAAATGTCTATGACAAAAGTGCCCCCGCCCCCCGCATTTTTAAAGCAAAATCTTTTAGGATACATGTTGTCCCAGTCGCGAGGAAAAGGTAAAATAATATTGACTCAAGAATAGAAACAAATTTACAAAACTAAAACTTAACTTATTGTAAATGAAAGAATAAAAAGGAAATAAAATTAGTCTCCACATAAGACACCGTCATCGGCACCCAGATAAGGGAGCAAGTGGTGGCTCGAGCCCCCCCCCCTAGAAATGAGAACTTTCTTGCTTTTATTGCTTTTTTCTTTGCAAAAATGTAAAAATATTTCTTCTCCAGCTATTAGTGAATAAGTTATTAAAAATTTTTATATCAATTTTTAAATCAATTTTTATTGACACTAATCTATCCTGACATCGGTTTTCATGGGGAAAATATCTGAGCCACCCCCCTTTATATTTTGCATGTGGGTGCCCATGGCTACAGTATTTTATTATTGCTCACCTACAGTTCAAACATTTCGGCTGCTTGTGATCTGAAATTAAATTAGGTTTCCAAAACATTTACTAAATTACACATTTATTTATTATAGGCCAAGTCTTTATTACACTCGCATTGGGTACATCTACCACGCCAATGGGACACAATATGATATCGTCAGAATCGTAAGACATGATGGTTACAGAAAGAACTCCTACTACGATGACATAGCTATGCTCACTCTTGATAGGGACGTCCAGTTTCCCAGATTTAATCCAGTTTGCCTTCCCGATGACGAAATAGTCACTCTGGATTTGGTACTGTACGGAACTACAGTGGCTGGTTGGGGAGCTACAAGAACAGGTATTTCAAAAGAATATTACCAAAACATCAATCTCATAATCAGGTTCGTTCGTGAAAATCGTCGGAAAGCATAACTGTCTTTAAAGAAAATCTGTAGGGTAACGGCATCAGTAACAGACATGCTTAAGACATCGCTCTCAGACTTTTAAAACTATTTTTCCTCTCATGCAACTACATCTCATCTAACGTTTGGCTGCTTCTGGATATTCTGTATTAGTTATTGCTATTTTTATTTGTTGCATTTCGAAAAAGGGTCCGAATGCCAGTAACAGACACCGACAATTCTGATGATACCCAGTAACAGATAGAAAGGATGAGCAATGGACAGAATTCCCCTTTTCTCTTCACAATGCGCAAAGTTCTTTATTTTTAGCTCTAAAACCTTTTTAAATTTGAATGAATATTAAACACCGGAAGACGTCGTGGTGGCAATTTAACCTTTTACCACTGCCTTGTAAATAACAACTGGCTCATAAAATTCACTCTGATAACACTAGATGGTGGACTGTCACTCTGGTAACACTAGATGACGTGGCGCCCCGTAGTCATGGGGCGCAGCAAAATCAGTTTTACCCGCCTAAAATTCTTCTTATTTAAATCCAAACTTACGACTGTCTATTACTGGACCCTTGTCTGTTACTAGTCCCGTTACCCTATTTCCATCTTAAAATTGGAAGAAAGAAAAGACAAAGATGAAGCAGAAAGAAGCAGCGTTCCTATTTCAAAACGCTCTAATTTAAAAAGTGCCAGCAGGTTGACCCCGATGGGAGATTACAGGAGATCACTGTAACCTTGCAAAAATTTCCTTATTCGGTAAATTTTGTTTGACGATTCGGCAAGATTAGGACTTCCATTCGGCAAAGTTATCATCATTCGATTAAATTTGGAGTTCCAATCGGAGAAATTATCATCATTCGGTAAAGTTTGGAGTTCAACACGATAAGTTGGGAAATTCCGGCCTCCCAAAAATGTAAGTTCGGGGCGCTCTTGACTACTAGTCAGAATGTCTTGATATTTGACTGGAGCAGTCATCAGTCCATGGAAATTTGCTTTGGGAAGAAAAAAAATATTTCAAAATTGTACCGCTAGATGATACTACCAGGGGAAGCCCTTTTTAAAAGTTATTAATTTAATAGAAAAATGGGTTCTGCTGGAAAAAAAAACAACAACAATAGATTCTACGTGTTTGCGAACAATTAATTAGTGTTTACAGCAAAGACTGATAGCGACAAGAAAAAAAAAATTAGAATTTTGACATCTTGAATTCAAATTATGTTTTTCGCAATCACGAGTGTGTGTATGTAGGCGTGTGTGTTTGTGTGTGGGGGGTATGTGTGTGTGTGTACGGGTTATGTGTATGTGTGTGTAGGCATGTGTGTTTCTGTCTGTGGGGGGGGGGGGGTATGTGTATGTGTGTGTAGGCATATGTGTTTGTGTCTGTGTGCAGGCATGAATGTGTAGTAGTTGTGTGTATGTGTGTGTATGTTTTTGTGTGTGTATGTGTGGGTGAGTGTCTGTATGTATGCGTGTGTGTATGTGTTTGTATGTGTGTATGTGTAGGTGTATGTGTGTGTAGGTGTATGTGTGTGTAGGTGTATGTGTATGTATGTGTTTGTGTGTGCGTGTGTGTGTGTAGTTGTGTATGTATGCGCGTGTGTGTAGGACGTGGATGCAACCTGGAGACGGCTTTCGCTAGAGGTGCAGCAACGTGAAGATCCCGTCGACAGTGATGGTGCGGAGGGTGGCGGTGGAAAAAATCAAAGGAACGCCAAAAACAGTCAAGTGAGAACAATAAGCAATCGTGATTGCTCAAAAAAAAAGGAGCTTAATGAAACACATACCTTATGGATGAGTAACGTATGAAATGTTCGATATTCTCTTCGTCTCGTTCCGCTACTATGATAACTGGAAACTGAGGAAAGGATATGTTCCACACCAGGGACTAGATCAGAAGTTATGTGTGCTGATTGTATGAATGTGGTGAGGTCAGGGGTCTTAGTAATCAGCATACATTCACAACAGCAATTTGAATCCTGACTGTGCCATTTATCGGCCAGTTTTAGAACTATTTTTTTCACTCATCAAACGAGTTCTCATGCCCTCATAACTCCTCTGGTGAAATATCAAGTCATGACCAGTAGTTTTTAAACAAGAGCATTTTGAATCGAAGGTTTTTAATCATCCGTTCATCACAATGTAGTTTATAAATTTAATGTTAAATGATTCTAAAACCAATTTAGTAAGATTCACTGGAAAATTTTGCCTCAAAAATCTTTACGTTATTATGAAGCCTGATCGTAGTTAAATATTCAAAACCTTTTCTACATTATGTACCTCATGCCTTATTTATTATTATTAAGACGCAAAAACGTTTTCCGCTTTTGAAAGTATTTGTGGTGGCAGAATTTTGAAATAAATTACTTACTGTCTTATTCACCAGACGATTCGATCTTCGGTCAAACATCAAACTGCCAATTGAAGCCTACCTATTGGTTGACGAAACATTTAATCGGCTGTTTCTGTTTGGTTGTCAGAATGTATGAGGAATCGTGTGGTGAATATAACCGTTAATGTCCCATTAGCAGGTACATATTAACCGATAAATGGTTTTATTTCAAACATTTATCACTAGTTAATGAACTCTTCAACACCTGACCCTCTTGCCTGCCAATATTTATCTACAATTTTTTATACTGTTATCACTTTCCACGAATCACCTCGTAAATGTCAATAAATGTTTATGGAAAATTGTGGAGGTACTTTTTGATTTAAACAAACTCACTAAAATTTATGACATTAAATACCATCAATCCTTAGCGATAACTTTGTCAAGCATTTCCAATTCTAACCAGCAGAACGATCAAGAAACCAAATAACACTTTTACCTAAAAGAGTAATGTAATACATAATTTACTTGCAAATAAAAGTTTCGAAAACTGTAGATGCCTTATATTCTTCTAATGTCAGTTGTTAACATTGATTTTCACAATCAATTCTATTTATTCGACGAGACTACAATTAACTATAAAACTTTTTTTTTCGTACTTTGATATTCATACCTCACTAACGAATCCAATAACGTTAGATAAGGTATTTAACAGTAAATTACGGCCCTTAAGCCAAGGCTAAGGCAGAACTACTTGCAATATACCAGATATTCCGGTTATCACATCCATATACTGCAGGTTCATTTTTATTAGAACTGACCAGTCTGGAATAGTGACTAGAGGCAGATGTCTATTCATTGAAGCTGAAAGCGCCAACAAACAGGTAGATAGAGTGAACCCCTCTCACCAGCGAGCGTCCGCAGCATGGTGCGGTTCGAACTTAGAGCAGGAATTAAAATTGAGGGAGTAAGTCCAATCATTAGTTTAGCAAAAGCTGACCCAAATACCACAAGTCACTTGAATCAACAACAACGAATGGTTGGCAAGTTTTGCGTTAAACAAGCGAAAGAAACCTGATTTCTTCCAATGATTTGCTTTAAAATCTATCACGTGACTTGGGGTCTTGTTTTCATGAATGAAAACCTTCACTCCCTCCATTTCATGTCTTCTCAATGGGTTCGACTCGTGAATTGCCTGCTAAACTGAAGAGTTCTAATAAGAACGAAACTGCAACCTCTAGCTGTGATAACCGGACTTTCTGATGTATTGCAAGTTAAATAAGATGTTTCTAATAACATTTCATGCTGAATGGAAAGAGAATACTCTTTAAAAAAGTGCTCAATTTCATCACTTGAGGCAATTTTTGCCGAAGATTAGAGGTTCTCTATTAATTTTAAGAATATTTTTTATTTCGCTTAGGAGGAAACATGAGTCCAGTTCTAACACTTGCAGAACGTTTGCAAACAATTCCAAATGAAAATTGTACCATGGTGATACGGGATCGTATTCGTAGATCCCGATTTCAAGAACAATTTCCAAATGGTGTATCTTTTGGATTTTTGTGCACTGGACTTCAAGGCGGATCAGACAGTTGTAACGTATGAACTATTCCAACATATTATGTCCATTATTTTAAAATTGATTCCGTTTTGAAGTGCTCTTTTGTCGGTAGTTACCATTTCATCTGTTTTACTTCCCTGTGCAAATTAAGAAAAGTAAGTTTACGAAAAGTTGATTTGTCAACTTATTACTACAGGAGACAACCTTCTTCCTCTTTCTCCCCCTCATAAAAGGGTGTAATTGAACTATAACTCAAATATTTTTCATGACCTGAAAATAAACTAGGCTCTTTTCTTTAAGCAATCTTAACACAACATTATTGATGAGAATGTTAATGTAGCACTAATAATGGACTCACCAAGGGTTGCAGTTTATGTATTGAGAGTCGGCGTGTCAGGACCAAATAGCATTCCCACTCTTCGTCCTTTCCCCCTTTACTTCTGGTTGTCATGGTTACAGCACTATGAACTTTCTCCCACGATGCTTCTGCAAATGTTATGTGTTGCAAAAGCAACGCGGGGAAAAGTTCATAGTGCAGTTACCATGAAAAACAAATGGAGAAAAAGGTGGAGAGGGAGAAAATTACTCGGCCTTGACGCGCCAATTCTCGTTACATAGACAAAAATGAGAAATAGAAAAATGATGTCTTAAAAACTGTCCAGATTAGTCGACTCATAAAGTGACTCTTGGACGCAGAAAGTCATTTTTTTTAATCTGAAAAACATTGGAAGCAAATGCATAGGTGACTTAACTGCAAGCATATCCCAAACTATTCGTTTTGGTATCCAGAGATTGCAGTTTCAAATATGCTGGGAATCATTGGCTTGGAATACGCATAACAGAGCTATATGCGAGAAATTTCTCAAATGAATTGAAGATCACATTCAGACTGGTAGCTAATTTTTTTTAATACACCAGCGATGGGTCCGCAAGCACGGTACGGCTCCACGTCTTTATGTTAAAGTAAAAGATAGGGTGGTTACTTGTAGCTTTATAAATGTATGACTTGTTTTGGAACGTCTCTCAACATTTAGGTTTTTATTTCAGGTTTTTCACGTTTCCAACTAATTTTCTTGTTTTCTTATAAAGGGGGACTCTGGCGGTCCACTTATGCTTGAAAGACATAACCGGTGGTATGCAGTGGGCATCGTATCGTTTGGCTTCGAATGCGCTAGACCTGGGTATCCAGCAGGATACACCAGAATTTCTTTCTATTTAGACTGGATTCGAGCAACATGCGGACATAAGTTTTTCTTAGTTGGATAAAAGCTTGAAGAATGCCGAGCTTGTTGTTTAACTGATAATACATTTCAAGGAATGTTGCATCGCTAAGTTTAACTGGAAGCTCTAACTTGAGTATGGTGATAACAATGAAATGGTATGAAATGATTATGGTGTTTTGTTTTATTGTGAATGTATTCAATAGCAATATATTCGCAAATTGAGAATGCTCCAAAATTATTCTTGATATAGCTGTTGTGCAAAATGCAGACATAAGTTTTTCTTACTTGGATAAATGCACATCGAATGCCCGCGCTCGTTGTTCAACTCTTTATTTTATTTCAAGGAATGTTGTATCGCTAAATTCAGCTAGGAGCTCTAACTTGAATACGGTGATAACAATAAAATGGTTTTAAATTCTTAAAGTGTTCTGTTTTATTCTGAGTTTATTGAATAAGATTACAATGGCGTATCCAGAATACTCCAAAATTAAATTCTTGATATAGGGTAGACCGACCAGTGAGTGAACACCACCCAGTGAATGAACAGCGCGTCATTTTTTTTATTTTAAAGCTTCCAAAAAAATTTTTTTTTGAATAAATTCACTATCAAAGCATTCTTTATTGATATTCTAAGCTATATGACACCTGATTGGCTACTTTGGATACGTATTTTTTTCCTGGAAAAAAATTGAATTTTTACTGCCGTGAATCGTTCTTTCTCTCTTTCAAAATAATAAAGCTGGTTTCGTGCTAGCAATTATTTACATATTATTTTTATCGATAAATTTTATTTTTAACTCTACGAAAGAAAAATTAAGTACACATACTTAGGCTATGGATTTAAATTGTTTCAGTCAATGCAGAATGTGTAGATTTTCAGGTAGAGGGGTGTTCAGTCACTGGGTACGAAAAATTGCGAAAACCCAGTGAATGAACAATGGCAAAATTTCTTTTGATTTAAAAAGAAATTTCAAGTTTCTTTGAGATATTTTCATTTTCGTACTTTTTTGTAATGCAGATAGTTTTATATGCTTATTTATTTATGTATTTCAATATATATTTTATAATTTCTTTATTTTTGTTTTTGCAAACAATGCACTTTTTACTGCGTTTTGCCTTTTATCTATCTATATCTCTACTTGTATATTAACCTACCTACCTACATCTGTCTTTCTATATCTTTATCTCTCTTGATAGATATACAGGTAGATAGAGAGAGAGAAATATAAATATATATACAAAGAGAGAGAATAGATAGGTAGATATGTGTGTATGTTTGTATATAGATAGATAGATAGATAAATAGATAGAGGAACATATAGAGATAGATATTTAAAAAATAAGAGGTAAATAGATATATAGGTAGATAAATATAGAGATAGAATAGGTAGGTAGATAGATAGATCGATAGATTTATTGATAGATAAATAGATAGGTAGTGGTTAATAGATAGATAGGTAGATAGAGAGACTAATATAGAGATAGATAGCTAGGTAGAGAGACTGATATAGAGATAGTAGATATATAGACAGGTAGATAGACAGATAGATATAGATAGGTGGATAGTTATAGATAGGTAGATATATTGATAAGGAGATAGTTAGATAGATAGGTAGATAGACAGGTAAAAAAGCAGGTAGGTAGATAATATAATTGATTAGTATAATAGATTGGTAGACATTTAGATGTATAAACAGATAAATAGGTAGATAGCTAGATAGATAGATAGATAAATATATAGATGGATAGATAAGTAGATATATAGATAAGTAGATAGATAGATAAGTGGATAGATAGATAAGTAGATAGATACATAGATAGATACATAGATAGATATGTAGCTAGATAAATAAATAAGTAGATAGATAGATAGAAAAATAGATAAGTACATTGATAAATAGGTAAATAGACATAGAGATAGACCAATAGATGTGTAGATAGAAGAATAGATAGAAAGGTATATTGATAGATGGATAGAGGTATAAAAAGATAGATATAGATAGATAGATAGATATAGATAGTTATATAAATAGATAGATTAATAGATATAGATAGTTATATAGATAGATAGATAGATCTCAAAGAAACTTAGTTTCTTTTTGAATCAAAATTTATCATGTTCATTCACTGGACCAATTTGTGTTCATTTACTGGTTCGAGGTGTTCATTCACTGGGTCGTTGTGCCATTTTGTCTTTAAACACCTAAAAAAGTCGGAAGCGGTACCATTTAAGTTCCCGCGATTTTTTAGAGATATTTACATAGATCAATTAAAATGTTTTAACTATCACGATCTGTATGGTATAGAATTTGAAATTACTATGATTTTTAAAAAATGAAATTGTGCTTTTTGTCGGGTGTCTTTTCATCCATAAGCTTTTTTGCATTGAAAAAGGCGTTTCCTGTAACGCCGAAACACGTGTCTGCTGTAATTTACAAATTTGTGCTTCTTCTAACGTTGTTTTGTCTTACTTTATTGTGCTTAACTGTTCATTCACTGGTCGGTCTACCCTAGCTACTGTGCAACATGCAGACAAAAGTTTTTCTTAGTTGAATAATGTCACAATGAATGGCAGAGCTGTTTGTTCAACTGATGATGCATTTCAAGGAATGTTGTATCACTAAATTCAGCTGGAAGCTTTAGCTTGAGTATGGTGATACTGTATGGCAGCAATAAAATAGTTTGAAATGCTTATGGTGTTTTGCTTTATTGTGATTTTATTGAATAGCATTATAAGGGCAAATTGAGAAGGCTACCAAAATAAATTATTTATAGAGCTACTGTGCAACATGCATAGACATAAGATTTTCTTAGTTGGGTAACAGCACGTTGAATGCCCGAGCTGGTTTTTCAACTGATAATACATTTCAAGCAATTTTGAAACACTTAAATCAACTGGAAACTCTAACTTGAGAGAGTACTACAAAAACTCATTTTTGAGGTAGCCCGTGCAACAAATTAAAATTTAAGAGAAGAAATATACGCAGTAAAATAAAAACTATTCGTATAAAGCTGTACACAAAGCCTCATTTTGTGCAAAATTTGCCTCAGGCGCATTTATGTATTCGGCCTATTTTCGCTGAAATTATACAGCCGAAATATAATGCAAGATTTATTGGTTAACACCTTCAAAATTAAAGTATTTAATAAGTTTTAAAGCTCTTAAATTAACTTGGGGTGTCACCCCTCTCCCAAAATGCATGTCACCCGCGGCCGACCGCTCCCTCGAAAGAATGCATTTTTTCTTTAAAGTTACAGCTTTCAAAAATTGAGAGCACAAAATTTGATGGACATCTACTTCTTGAACATCAAAATAGGCTCAACTTAATCCTATTGCAACTTTTTAAAAAAAGAAGTGATTTTTGAACAAAATTCACTTTAAAAATAGCAAGTATTGTAAAATTGATTTTAAGATTTAATTTCTAAGGTTGTATGCATCTCAAATTTGTAATAAAATACGACGCGAAAATTTCATAAAAAGAAGAAAAAAACCCGATCTGGGTTTTTTCCCCCCTTCCCATGACTTAGGGAAAAATAGAAAAGAAAGGATAGGGTCGGAGTCGGGAGTTTTAATTTTCGGAATCGGAGTTGGCCATTTTCCCACCGATTCCACAGTCTTGCTGGAAATGACCCTTTTTGAAAGTAAAACAAATCCCGTTCAAAGAGGCGGGGAGTCTATTTCGTAGCTCTTTCTTAGCTTGAAATCTTCACTTGGTTGTTCTGAAGAGATGGGCTTTGTAAGCGGCATGAATATGTGACTATCTGCGCATGTCACGCACTCATGATCGATTCAAATTTTTCGGGACCCTCACTAATAACCGTCCACCCGACTCAAAGATTCCGAAATGCCTTCGGGAGAGCAAGTCTTTATTCCCCCCCCCCCCTCACATATCAAGGAGGAAAAACTTGAGCAATCAAAGGTCACTATATTAGGGGAGTCAGCTCATCGGACATTTTGGTTCCAAAAGGGTACTCATGGTAATAATAACGCAATAAAATCCCGTACTAACGGTGTCCAAGAGATTAGTGAAATTGTTTCGCTGTTACGAAAATTCGTCTCTCCGGGATTACGAATGTTGACACTGTTTCAATGTAATTTGAATTGAGGATTACAGTCTGACCACCGATAGTATGGAAAGGCAAACTTCCGGTTTACAGGTAGAAATGAACGTATCTATTAGTTTACAGGGGTGTTAGTTTGTTCGTTACAGATGTGCATTTTTGCCTCTTAATTATTTAGACTCAGTTTTGTACAAATAACAATTTATTCACGACAATCATTTTTAAAGTCCAAACAATATTCGATCAATATCCTCGCTACAAAAATTATTTGATATGATTTTTACAACATGATTTTGAGCTTACCATTTTTGTTTTACATTTCCTGACAACATGAAAACATTTTACTTTCTTTTTGTTGTTTCCATAGAAACTCTGTTTCTTTCCCTCATTTTCAACTTAGATAATGCATTAAATAAATTGGGCACTAGCACTAGTGACATTACAAAACGCGTGCATCAATACCCTATCGCAATTTTCCCTTCTCCTCTGCTAGATTCATTCAGATGGATTCGTCCTTGGTCGATTGCCTATTCCATACATTTCGCGGGCAGGCTGTACCAACGTCTTTGTTAGAACTGGATTTTCGCTATAATGGATTTCGCCGAAGCGGAATTGACTACATGTGTGCGAAAACTGCTTTGAAGAAAATTAAAAAAAAAAATTGTGGTACTAATGTTTGCTATTTCAGTCTGTAAAAGGAGGAGATTTCATTCGTTCAGACTTACAAAAGTGCTAATGTTTGCTATTTCAGTCTGTAAAAGGAGGAGATTTCATTCGTTCAGACTTACAAAAGTGCTAATGTTTGCTATTTCAGTCTGTAAAAGGAGGAGATTTCATTCTTTCAGACTTACAAAAGTGCTAATGTTTGCTATTTCAGTCTGTAAAAGGAGGAGATTTCATTCGTTCAGACTTACAAAAGTGCTAATGTTTGCTATTTCAGTCTGTAAAAGGAGGAGATTTCATTCGTTCAGACTTACAAAAAGCGAAATATTGAAGTGGGTTCCAACCAGGAAATATTTCACCAAAAACAATTACCTATTTAGTTTAAGAAATCAGCTGCCTACAGTTATGGAAAACGTAACTTAACAGCATTTTGAAAGCTACGCAGATCCTAATCACAACATTACGACGTTACCAGGTTATGTTTGCCCCAACTATAGTTAGATTTGCTCAAGGCGGCGTTCTACTCTAATTATCATGAGGTACTTTTACAATGTGGGAACTAGCGACTCGCGGCTATACCAACTCCTTTGTAGGTAGGGGAGTGTAGGGCAAAGTAAAATGGTGAAATATTTACTCTGTTTTTAGCGCCATCTGTTTTGTTATTTCAACTATATAGTAACACATGTAATCGATTCCAGGCAGGAAAAAGTGAACCAGTTCATTCCGTTTACTTATTCAATCATTTATTGAATTACTAATGTTTTCATTTATTAATTCATTTACCATTCCTTTGTTTAATAATTCACTAATTTATTCATTCATTTGGTTATTTTTTCCCTTACCATTTGAATCACTCATTCATTTTTTGTCATACATTAACTAAGTTATTTATTCCTTTGTTATTTTATCGTTTTGTTACTCATTCATTCATTCTCTTATTTAGTCATTCATTTGGTCAAAACTGCTTTAAATAATCGAATAGAAGGTATTTCAATTTTTTTTAAATGTTTTTTTCCTTTGCCCCATGAAGAAAAAAAGTTAAAAACTTTGGATTTTTCTTTCCGAAGGTACAAATTTACTGCCAAAAATTAAAAAAAAATGTTTCAACACAAAATTTATTGTACAATACATTGTTCTTTTTTGATGCACTGTAATTTTCAAAAGCAATTTCCGAGTAATTTTAACTTGCCCGGCACTTTCGTACTTGAAGCAAAACAGGATTCAAAGCCGTCTGGAAACAAAAATGTCGAAAATGACGGCTACTTTTCGAATTCAATCGCTCATTCACGGCTTCGTCTCTCTACAAATGAACTTGAATATGCACTGCACAATTCTAATCCTTGACCCTTCACAACTGGTTGGATCAACTCAGTGGCGTCTGCATTTTAAAAACTTTTTTGCAGAAAGCGTCACTACTCGACTGTAATTGTTTGTTAATTTGCAGAAAAGTGCGCATCACGAAAGCCAATCAGAACACTTTCTGTTGTAAGATCTTGAAAGAAACTGATTAATTCAGGAAAGAAATATTTATTATTTTCTCAATAGACAAACGCGTGATCTGAGGAAAGCGTCTGCCCAGCTCAGGTTACCACTAAAGAAAAAATGCTGCGCTTGATGTTTATTTACGTTATCGCGTTTGTTTTGGTTACGGATGCAGTAAGTCAAGGTAAGATTTTGTAACGAATGATTCTGCATTTAATTCCTGACTAAAAAATTATGTGCTTTTTTCTCTGATGAATTACCAAAACATAAAGTTAAATTTGGGAAAAAAAAACAACCTTAACGTAATATTTATTGTATTACTGCATAGCCAAATTAATATTTTATTATTATTTAGTTAATTATTAGTTTTATCTTTTTAACTTCTAAAGGTAAAAAATCTAGTTTCCGTTTTGACCACTTAATGATACGTAAGAGCATAGTATTGACCAGGTTAGTTCAGCTTTGACTTTGACAATGTTTACCTCTTTTTGCGGTAATAAGGAAGGGTAGTTGGTGCTGGAGTTGAGTTGGAGAAAATCGTAATACAGTGAACTCTCAATTATCGGCTATCAGATCATCCGCGGTTCGGATTATCCGTGGGCCTTTTCACAATTTTCTGTTTTTTTTTTTTTTTTTTTTTTTTTTTTTTAAACTTATGATGTGTTATTGTTCGCTTTTAGATTTTACATATATATTTTTAGATTCAATGCCAGTATATGCGATGTAGCAACGTTTTTAGTTGTTTTTTTAATTGCGTGTGTCAGTGTCATTTATATTTTTTAGCTACCGCATACACTAAGAACACCCTTGCGCCAATTAATGAAATCAAGCCAATTATTTTACAAAATCACCTTTACTTACAGCATTTAATCATAAAATCAAAATCACCACTTAGTATGCCCCCCCCCCCCCTTTTCCAGCACCATTTTCACTGTACTGGGTATAAAGTCAACTAGAATTTTGAACTTTTCTTTGAATTCTTGATCTCTAAACCATGTTTTAGCAAAGCGCAAACTTGAACTGCAAGCAAATAAGTTAGCAAACCTAAGCTTCATAAATCAAAGGCAGAAAATGAAATTTTTATAGCAGATTCTTTATGTTAATTGCTTTTCAAAATTATGAAAATGGAAGCTGCTATTGTATTGAGAATGAAAAAAACTTGGAGGAAGGGTGTTGTCATATAGATGGAAACGTTATAAAAGAACTAGTGGAGCAACTGTATTTGAAAATATATTAGAATAACGATTTGATCACGCAACAAAAATCATCAACATCTTAATTTTTTAAATTTACAAATATTGTTCTAGATCTACTGTACAGTATTATTACATTCTATCATTTTATTACGACACCATACTATACGTAATGTACTGGTTTATTTTATGTCTCTCTCCCGTTGATCACTGATTTTGTGCATCGTAACAGCATTTTATTTTGATTTTTTTTTCTTTCAAGAAATACAAATGAAAATTTAGTTTTTTATGTAAGAAACGGTAATGTATTATTAAGGAATGATTTAAAACAGTTTGAGGTGGTATTAACAAGTGTTTAAAGTAGTTAGGTATGTTCATAAAAAAAGATAAACATACTTTTTTCCACAACGCAGAATTTCGACTTACGCGAATTGTCTTGGAACGCACACCGCGCGTAAGTCGGGATTCGACTGTATTAATATCTTTGCACCTTCCTGATTTACCGCAAAGGCTCTTAAAGAAAATATGACCGAACTTAAAGCAGAATTGCAATTCCTTCAAAGAATACAGTATAGAATGACTGCATATTGCGCTCTTGAATGGGGCTCAGTCAGTCAGTAGAGGCCGCAACTAGACTGAAGGAGAAATGTCTAATATACTTTTAGACTAATATATAAAAATGTTTTTCACCTCAGTATAAAACCGACATTCATGGAACTTGTTGCGATTCAGAACGCTTCATTTTTTCTCTCTCTCTCTCTCTTTTTTTTTTAGTGTGGCGATTTCTCTTGTAGGTCTTTGGATAAACTTTAAACTTTAGTAGTACAGACATTCAGATATAAAGCATTTGTATGTGTTTCCCTAATAGATTCTTTAAACAACTCGGTACCTCAAAGTCAGAGTGACGTAAGTCCAAAAATTGCGATTTTCTGTTTATTAGTGCATTGTATGTGGAATGTGGAAGCCTATTCCGCATCGAGCCATGTGAAGGAAATTCTTTACAAAAAATCCTTTTCAATTTTTTACCAGGGTTAAAAGAGCGCGCGTCCCATCATATCCCCCCTCCTGGCGTACCTGCGCCAGAAAAAAGTTTTCCCTCTCTACTGTAAAATAATCATAATGTTCCTCTGACTCTGAGGTACAGAACTCATACCTGACAAATCCTCATTTTTTCCAGTTATTAATTTCCCGACCAATGCAGATTCATCTCAATCTTCGATGATGTGTGATGATGGCGCAAGTTGCGTTCGACCTAAAAGATGCCGAGAGGTCCTGAGGCAGTTCGGTAGGGAGGTCTTTTGTGGCAGAGGAGGAGAAAAAATGGTTTGTTGCGTATCTGTGCGAAGGAGATTCAATGACACCAACGTCCCGAGAGCTCCTTCATCTCCAACTCCTGATCCTCTTCCTCCAGTCTCAGTTTCGCCTTCTCCAAAAGAATTTCCAGGTTTGTAACGTTTATCAATGGTTTACAGCTTTTATCAATGTTTTGGGACATTTGATGGTGAATTTTCTTTTTTTCAGTTGAAACTCGATGTTGCCCAATGATTGTTTAATCATAAACCATCTCTAAATTTAACTTTGATTTTTTAAAGTATTTATATCATGATTTGAGCAGAAGTTCAAAGTCAAAGAACACATTTTACATTAACATAAGTTAGGGACTTTAACTTACAGCATATTATATCGTCGCCTCGAAGCAAAAGTAGGATATCTTACTGTTATTCCTTGGATTAGATACCTTAGTGTTGCTCTGAGGCACCTCAATGGAGCAGAAGGATATCTTACTGTTATTCCAGGAATAAGATGCCTTACTATTGCTCTGGGGCGACTATATACAGTTGTTACATAAGGTATGTATACATATTTCTCCCCTGCAGTTTGCGGCGTGAGTCAGCCACTTCCACAGGGATCCGAAAATTCACTCCCGACGACCGCCTATGACACAGGGACGAAACAGGGCCAGTTTCCTTGGATGGTATTGCTTGCATTTTGTTACCTTCCATTTCCTTTTTTTTTCTGGTTTTTGCTTTTCATGTATGGAAAGTAATAATACGTGAACTGTCTTCGTACTGCTTTTGTTGGTTATATTTTCATATTTTGCATTTTTAAAAATTTGATGTTTCATTTCGGCATAACAGCATTCATAGGTCCTGTAATCTCTAGTAAGACACTGATGTCGTAGTAATATTTGTAACAGCTCAATATAATCTTATTTTGTGGAAAAAATGATAAAAAATCATGTTTCTTCTACTTCTTTTTTTTTTTAAAAACTAACGTAGGTAAGTAGTTTTATATTTTAATGTTCCTTCTTTTATGCTCAAATGCCTTTTTTTTAATGATTTCTCTGAATATCGTCGCTTTTGAGCAGCGGTAAGATATCTGACTGTTTGCTCTGAGACGACGCTACGTTTGCTTAGATTAAGTAGCATCTAAACGAAAACCACTGGGAGTTAAGACTCGAACAAGGTACTACAAAATTTGAAATTCAACGAGAATTCAGCCTCCCTCATTGTTTTATCTTTGAAAAACGTCAATAAGCAGAGATATTAATTAAAATGTCATTAACATTATCTCGGTCCTGTTTTTCAGCCAATTCGGTAGCTAAAGTGCACAGCCGAAAGCAGATTGGCGAGTCAGTCGCCATAGTCGACAAACAAGGATTGGCGACTGAAGTCAGCTGGGTTGAAGCCCCCAGTAGTACTGTGATCTAACATGTTTTTAACGTTTGCAATTGATCGTAATGATGTTATCAAAAGCAAAAAAAAAAAGATTTGTAAATGGATGAAATGATTAATCTGGAAAAAATTTAAATTATATGCTAAATGATGGTTTTGAAACAAATTCAATTTTAAATGTGTTGAATGATGAAAATCAAGCATATATTATTCGCAAACCTGCGGGAAAAAACTGAAATAATTCATTTTTCTTAATGCAGGTAGCAGTGTTGTTTAAAAGTCACGGTGTGTACTCTGTGTTTTGTAATGGTTTCATGATCAACCATCGACAAGCCTTATCTGCAGCACACTGTTTTGAGCAGCCCACAAGGTAAGATTCGTCAATAAACATTTTTAATAAAATATTACCGCGAAACGAAAAATCTGAATAACTACGAAGAGGTTTATACGGTGTGTTCTCTAAAGTACCTCTCCACCGGCTTAATTTCAAACGGCTGTTGCTATATTCAAAAAAGCGATGTCTAGGCAAAGAAAGTAATCATGCGTTACTGAATAAAATCACGTATGGCGCCACCTGGTGGAAAACTGTGGTGTTAGAACTCCTATCTTGGAAACGGATCAAGATAAACAAAAAAAGTGGTGTATAAAGTTGGGAACAACTAAAGTTTTAATAAAAAGAAAGGTTAAAACGTGCATTTTTTTCGTGATGTCACGAAAACCACATTTACGTTCCTGCGATGTCACGAAACTTGAATGGGGGGAGGGGGGAGATTCTCCATCTTACAAAGCACTATGCCTCAAAGTGAAATAAAGGTGCAGTCTTATAACCTGTTGTGTTTTTTTTTTTCCTTTCTCAGCGTTTTTTTTTTTTTTTTGATGTCACAGTGTAGAAAATCACGAAGAATTAAATGCGTGCTCTTTGCATACCTGTAGATGTTCAAAAGTCCACAAAGTATGTTTTGGCACTCAACCAGTGATGGTCTTTAACTTTGTAAATAACTTCTTCGCCTGTATCGTTTTTTTTTTCGGGATACAATGGCTAATTCCACAGTTTTTCACCAGGTGGTCCTGTAGATAGTTTTAAACAAATGCAAATGACATCTTTTACATAAAGATACCAAGTTTTGAATATATCGGCAGCAGCTCCAAAGTTAAGAGGGTGGTAAGGTACTTTAAAAGGCACACAGAATAAGATATTGGCTATGATTTGAAGTGATCTGACGGACGAAGGATTAAACTATTCCGTTTGTCCAAATAGGAGTTAGAAACACTGCTTTGCTCTACAAATAACGGATAGTCGAACTTGCTTATAAGGAGCCCTGATTTAACCAGAACTCGTGTTTAGCGAGCAAATTAGAAAGATTTGGTTGGTACAATGTTAAGTCTATGAGAGCATAACTCGCTTTTAACGAGCAAACCCGCTTAAAGCGAATAATAGTTTTGTGTTTCATCACATTCCTATTGACTTTCTGTTCAGCTAATCATTCACGGAAAAATTCCATCAATGCTCCGAAGACAAACGAAAGCCAGAGATTTTTTTTAATTTGTGGAGCAGATAAGCATTAGAGAATTCTACATTTGTTGATGCCAATATTATCACTTTCGAAGTAGTATAACGGCACCAGTAACAGACATGCTTAACCCATTGCTCTCACGTTAACTCAATTTTCTAAGCTTTTTAATGTATTAATATTTTTAAAACTATTTTTCTCTCTTTCAACTAAATCTCGTTTAACGTTTGGCTGCTTTTGGATCCTCGGAATCAGTTAATTCTATTTTTATTTGCTCAATTTCGAAAAAAGAATCCGATCCTCAGTAACAGACACCGAAAAATCTTATGATTCCTAGCAACAGACAGGATGAGGAAAGGATGAGTAATGGAAAAAAATGCCCTTTTTCTCTTCAAAATCTGCAGAAATTCTTTATTTTTAGAAATAAATCCCAATTAAATTCAAATGAACATGAAACACCAGCTAACCTCGTGATTTCTGTTCATAACCTTCCACCACTATCTTGTAAATACCAACTGGCTCATAAAATTCACTCTGATAACAGTAGATGGTGGCACCGCATTCATGGGCCACAGCAACACCAGTTTTACCCGCCTAAAATTCCTATTATTTAAATCCAAATTTATGACTCTCTGTTACTGGGCCCTTGCCTGTTACTGGTGCCTTTACCCTATACTTCCGAGAATATTGTAGCTCAAATTCAAGTTATTGCAGATGAAAAAAAGAGAGAGAAAAATCCTAGAACAAAATAGCGTAAGAAATCATAAGGCAATACAAAACAAATTAGTGATTAATTCCTTTAATAATATTAATAATAGTAATAATAATCAAGTACCAACTTTCATGATTTTTCCAAACTAGTTTTTTACGAGCACTCATTTAAAACGAGCAAATATCGTGGTCCTTTCGCGTTCGTTATAAACGAGTTACAGTCTTGGTATTAGAGCCATACAGTGTGGGCAAAAAGTATTGAAGGCATTTCTTGCTTGAAACAAAAAATAGAACAAATAAGGATACATACATCGTTTTTATTTATTTATTTTTAATTCGATTTACAACATAAAAGAATTTCTTGCAACAGAATGTTAAACATAAAATAGCTTTCACAAAGTCGATGCATGGCGTGACAGAATTTCTTGGTAAAATGTACTAAAATTGCGTCAATATGCTAATGGCTACGATTAAGGAAAACGTTAAGGTTCCACGAAAGCAATCTGTTGTAAACAAGTGTGTAACTGCCGTTCTGGATATCAATGAGCTAAAACGACGAATCATTCAAGTTATTGAAGGACTACCTACTGAAATACAGCAGAACAACTTAGCGTAAAACTGAATTTTGACTTCATATTTTGCGTACAGCAACGGAGATAATGTGGAACTTGATAATGCTTAGAATTGTGTTGTGTGAATGTGTTTTATGTTGTCTCTACAAAAAAAAAAAAAAAAGATAACATGTACGGGTATTCCAAGTTGTCGTCCTTTTTACTTCCTTTTATAAAAAAGGAAGTATTGTATTCGCGAAAAAAATTTTACTCAAAAATTGGCCTTAATTTCCATTTTGCTCACCCCCGAATGAATGTTGAGTTTATTTTTCAACCCGACCACACGTGGATACATGCCTAGGAACGTACAGACACCCGAAATATCCATTTTGACGATCCCCGAGTTAATTACAACGAGTTTTCTCGAGACGTCTGTATGTACGTATGTGCGGTGTGCGGATGTCGTATGTATGTCACATAACGCAAGAGCGGTATGTCATAGAAAATTGAAATTTAGTACGCAGACTCCTACTGGGGTCTAGTTGTGCACCTCCCCTTTTGGTTGCATTCGGGTGTTTCTAAAGGGGTATTTTGAAGTGGTGTTATAACTTAGCGGACACTTGACGATATATCACCAGTCTTTTGGTCGCCAAATTTTTTTGCCAACTTGGCGACAAATTTGGCATTTTTTTTTTTTTTTCAATTTTTTTTTTTAATCTGGTTTTAATTTGGCCACTGTTGGTGATATTTAGAAAGTAAACTACTGAATCACATTAAAGTTACCAGTGATGAAAAAATGACATTAAATTGGAGTGAAAGGAAGTCATGTGATGCACACATCAGCTCGTTTTTTTTGAAACATGAAATGCGCTCAATACTTTTGCCCTATTCTACATTACTAGAGCACAGAGTAATTCCAAAGATCTGAAATGTGTCTACTAAAATATCAAGATGTTTATTCCACACATGTCAGGCAAAGCAAATAATTTATCTTGCTTTTGCACGAATCATAGTACAATTTATTAATTATTCGAGCTCGTTGAACATTATATCTGGTAATGCGGATTTGCCATGCTCGAGAAGAAACACTTGATTATAAACCCTAATTACCAGATGCCCACTAGCGGATACTTGCAATATATAGGTCAAAATCCTATTTTAACCTCACCTACTCCTTGTATACCGTGTTAAATCTTATTGCAGGCTCATTAACCTCGTGTATGCCGTGCTCTAAAAACGGTTGATGGGATACGTGCTATCCAACATGCTATACGCCAGTGGATACATGCTGTATATAGGATAAAATCCTTTTGTAACATCATCAACCTCTTTTATGCCGTACTCTAAAAGCACTTGATGGGATACATGCTATCCCACATGCTATACATCAGTGGACATATGCTGCCTATAGAATATAATTCCATTGTATCCTCATCAACCCTTATATGCCGTACTCTAAAACCCTTGATGGGATACATGCTATCCCACAAGCTATACTTTAGTAAATGTGTGCTATACACTAGTAGATGCATACTATATATATAGAACAACAATCCTATTGTAGCCCCATTAACCCCTTTTATGTCGTGCTCTAAAAACATTTGATTAAACCCTTGTATAAAAGATAGCATTAGTAGATGCATCTTTATTATAGGGTACTAAATTACCTCTTTGTAATGTGTGGATACTGGCTCATTTAAGTGTATACCTAGTGCAACTATCGCAGGAAAAATTATAAAGCAGATTTCCTTTTCTTAGAACTCCATAAAATCACAAAAGTTAAGTTACAAAATGTCTAAATTACATTTTGTAGAAGAGTAATTCTTTGGGTGGTTGAAAAGTAGTGGTGAACAGTAGTTCTTTGACAAAAAAAAATTTTATAGGATGATTTAAATGGCGTAAAAGTAGTTTACAATGTTTTTAAATGTAAAAGTAAGTATGGAAATATGCATCCACTAACTGACATAACGGATAATCGCTAGAAGTATTGGCATGATGATTATTTTATTAGCACAAAAATGCAGTGAAAATTGTAGTTTTCATTGCAGATTCTACCCCAACAACTTCACTTGCGTCAATGAGTGCAACCGCATCAAACGGAATCATTTTTGCATATATTTGTGTTTGAAATAACTCTTAAAGCTAATAATGTTTACGAATGAAGAAATAAAGAGAAACTAGAAAGTCGCCCATCAAGGTATGACGGGTGAAAATTGCTTCTACTCTTCTACATTGGAACGAATCAATTCCCTCTTTGGTGATATTTTGATATTTGAAATTTTAACTCCAGTGGATTAACGCAGAACTGCAGTGGATAGCGTTGATTTTTAACCACTTTTTTGATTTTTTATTCCCCTAAAATGGCTGTCTTACCAGTAAAACAGTTAAGTTGCCGGATCGAGTTCAGCCTTGTCACAATAAATCCTTTCCCTGCATGTTGAACATTATCAAAACATATTATCAAACTATCATGCCGTGGCGCGAGTTTCATTGTTGAAACTCGCGGGTTACTCGATCAATGACTACTATTTATATGAGGATTATGATTTCATTTATAAATGAAATAATGTATAACCTAAAGTCGAATGTTCGCAGCACTAATACCTCCCCCCCCCCACCTTTTTTTTCACCCTACAGACCGGATTTATATTCCATTCGCATTGGCGACATCTACTACGCCGCAGGAAAGAAATTCAAGATTACTGACATAACCCTTCACGAAGGGTACAAACCTGGAGTCATGTATGACGACATTGCAGTCCTGACACTCGACAGAGATGTGGATTTCCCAGGATTCAGTCCAATATGCTTGCCGACCGAGGCTGCAGGGAATTTGGAAGACACTACTTTTACATCGGCTTCATGGGGTGCTACGGTACCAGGTGAAGCTTTTCATTCCTTTGAATTTGGACGTCTTGAAATACATTATGTTTTTCGCAATTTAGGAACTAAAACCCTGAATCGTAGAACAAGTAGCGGCCTTAGAGCACCTCCTATATCTGGTAGGGAGTGATGCTTACAGCAGGAATCAAAATGGAGAGAGCAAGTCCAATCATTGGCTTAGCAAAAGCTGTCCCAAAGACTCCAAGTCACGTGATTCAATAAGGACGAATGGTTGGGACGTTCAGCGTAAAACAAGCGAAAGAAACCGGATGTCTTCCAATGCTTTGCCTTCAAATCTATCACATGACTTGGGCTCTCGGTTTCATGAATAATAGTCTTCACTCCTTCCATTTTATCTCTGCCAATGGTAGCTGCACGTCCGCCATCTTGGCACTAAACGATGCAACTTCAATGTCTACTATGGTGAAGTAGCGTGTTTTGCTTCTTATATTGTTCACCGTAGGCGCTTATGTTAAGGGATTTGAAATGTTCAAAATTGAAAGGAAATTTGTTCAAATCAAAAAGATATTTTTTATACATGTTCTTCATTTAGTTCTTTGCCTCTAAGTTTGGGATTTATAATTGTCTTGAAATTCCCCGTAGTTGCAAATGTTGAAGTTTTTTTGAACTTTTCAAAATGGAACAAAAAAATGTTCAAATCAAAAAGTGAAATATGTCCTCACCGAGATATTTCGAACAAAAAAAAAGTTGGTTCGAATCGGACTACTCACTCAAAAGTTATTAGGGATTTGGGGGAGGGGGGGGCTGTCAGACAAACAGACCGACTCACACTTCTTCCCTATCTCTATACCCTACTTTACAGTTTTTAATTTTTCAATATTTATTTATTTTATTGATTTTTGAATTTTTTTTTTTTTGTTTTTTGCGATATTTTTAAGATACATTAAGCCTTCTTTCATTCCTTTTTTTCTTCTTTTCCTGACTTTGACTGTAAAAGTAGGCTAAAAAAATAAAATAAATAAATAAATAATTAAAATTAAAAAAAAAACATCAGTTAGCCCCAAGATGGCGGACGTGTCGCTGTTTAAGCTACGATCTAGGGCTTTAGTAGAATCAGGAAACCCAACGAGTAGGATCCTATCGCAATTCGTGATTGTGAAATACATAATTTGAATTCAAGATGTCAAAATTCAAATTATTTTTATTTATTTATTTTCTTTTCGAAAATCATTCCTCGTTGTGCACATTTTCCAGGAGGCATTATGAGTCCCGTACTGCTACATCTTAACTACATACCAATCGTTCCCAATGATGTTTGCAACGAGGTAATTTCCAGAGGGTTGAATGGATTTCCGGCGTATCTTCCTAAAGGTGTAACAGGTGAGATTCGATGTGCTGCATATTCGGATGAAGTAGGCAGCACCTGCCACGTAAGTGTTCTTTCACGATTTCAATAAACCTAATTCATTAAAAAAAAAAAAAAAACCTCGCTTTTGAAATTCGGAGAGCGTTTGTGAAGTTCGAGAAAGGTTGGTGAAGTTTTAAAAGTTTCCGTGGCATACGACGTTATTAAAAAAAAAAAAAAAAAAAAAAAAAAAAAAAAAAAATTTAAAATTAACTTGAATTTGGAATTTTTAAATTCAAATTTTGTTTTTCGTTATCATGAGTTGAGACAGGACCCTGCTCATTGGGGGCTATTGTTTCTAGAAAGAACTCCTGTCCCCCCAAGCCTGCCCCTCCTCCTGGTCGGTTACGTATGTATAGTTGTGTGTGTGTGTGTGTAGGCGCGTACGTGAATGTGTAGGCTTGTGTGTGTGAGTAAAATTGTGTGTACGCACCTAGGCATGTGTGTATGCACGTAGGAGTGTGTGTATGTGTGTAAAGGCTTGTGTATGAACGTGTGACGTGTGTGTATATGAGCGTGCGTGTGTGTAGGACATGGAGGCACCGACCAGGAGAAACGGATTCCAGGAGGCAGTGCTCGGAGCCGCGCCTGCAGAGGCCGGTGGGCGGTGCTACTGCATAGGCCACCTGGTCCAAGCTGAAAAAGGCACGGACACCAAAAACGGTCAAATGAGAACAATAAGCAATCATGATTGCTCAACAATTTTCTCTCTCTCTCAAAAAAAAAAAAAAAAAATACTGCATAATCGTCATTAATAATCCTTAGTCTGGATTTTTTCTAGGATGTTTCGGAAGGCTCGCTTATATATATATATATATATATATATATATATATATATATATATATATATATATATATATATATATATATATATATATATATATATATATATATATATATATATATATATATATATATATATATATATATATATATATATATATATATATATATATATATATATATATATATATATATATATGTGTGTGTGTGTGTGTGTGTGTGTGTGTGTGTGTGTGTGTGTGTGCTCCACTTTATCAATTTATCTTTCACAGAAATGATATTTGCAATCCACGGAAATACGTAAACGATTAATGGCAACGAAAGTTTTTTAATAACGGAAAGTATAAAAAAAAAACCCATATAATTGCGTTGTTTTTATAATTTCACGTGTAATAAGCGAACCAGATAATCAATTTACTGATTTTGTGGCATTAGGCAGAGTTTGAAAGCAGTTTTTTCTTTCGGATTGAACAATAGCGATGTGAATCTTCAATGGGCAGAGTTTAAATAAAATCTGGCGAAAACGGTTGGGGATCATGTTCCCTTTAGGAGAAAGGGTGTCAACACTAAAATTTGGTCGATGTGGTTCTCCAGGGAAACTAAAGGCGTTCTAAATTACAAGCAAGCCGCTTTTCGTAGGTTTAAAGAAACTGGTCACAATGCAGATTGGTTCCAATATTGTAAGGCAAGGCGTAAATTTAAGTATTTGGTACGGATTCAGAAAAGAGAGTTGGAGCAAAGACTGACAGATAATTAACAGGAATCTTAAGAGGTTTTTTGCATACGCTAATTCGGGAAAAGTTCGAAATAGTCATATTGGGACACTGGTTGATGAGCACGGAATTTAGATTTGTGATATTGCTAATGTTCTTAATAACTTTTTTTCGAGTGTTTTTAACGATAACTGCATCGCAACAGTTGACATCAACAAGACACAAGCTATAGTACAGCTTGAGGACTTTGTATTTTCTAGGGATGACGTTTTACTTCATTTGAAAAAATTAAAGAGACTAAGGCTCCGGGACCAGATAATATTTATCCAAAAATTTTAGTTGAATTTGCAGAGGAATTAGCAGATGTAATTGTAAATATTTTCAATGCGTCTTATAACTTGGGGACAGTACCAGAGGACTGGAAGCTGGCTAACATTACACCGCTCTTCAAGAACGGGTCTAAAGGGAGAGCGGGAAATTATAGACCTGTAAGTCTAACTTCGGTGGTTTGCAAAATTTTTGAAACATTTATAAAAATTAAGATAGTAAATTTTTTTAGAGACTAATAATCTATTGACTAGTTTTCAGTACGATTTCAGGAAAGGTAAATCTTGTGTAACTAATTTATTACATTTCTATGACAAAGTTACCATGGCTTTGGACAATAAGAAGCCTGTAGATGTTGTTTACATTGATTTTCAAAAAGTTTTCGATAAGTTACCGCATGCTGCTCTACTTAGCAAATTAGCTGATATAGGAATAGGAGGAAAAACTTTCATTTGAGTAAAAAACTGGCTCACCGGAAGGAAACAAAGGGTAGTTGTAAGGGGAAGTTATTCTAATTGGAGTGAGGTTTTAAGCGGGGTTCCTCAAGGATCAGTATTAGGGCCTGTTTTGTTCATTGTTTTTATGAACGATATTTATAAAAATATTTCTGGGAACATGAATTGTTTTGCTGATGATGTCAAAGTTATGGGGAGTGTAGAAAATGAAGAACAAGCAAATCAGCTGCAAGAGGATCTAGATTATATTACGGAGTGGGCTGATAATTGTATGGCTGTTAATGTTGGGAAATGTCAAGTACTACATTTAGGGCATGGAAATAAGTGTACAAGTTATTATTTGCAAGGTTCAGTCAATAGTCAGGTAGAAAAAGTTACTGATCTGGGCGTCTTTATAAGTCAGGATTTAAAGTTCAGCCAACAGTGCAGCATAACTAGTAACAAAGCCAATAAGATGCTTGGGTTTATCAATAGATCTATTTCAAACAAATCTAAAGAAGTTCTTCTGCCCTTATATAGAAGTTTGGTAAGACCTCATTTGGAGTATGCTGTTCAGTTTTGGTCTCCTTGTCTTAAGAAAGATATTAATGTATTGGAAAGGGTTCAAAGGCGGGCTACAAGGCTAATAAATGGACTCTCTCATTTAGACTATGATTCCAGGCTTAGAAGGCTAAAAATGTACAGTCCTGAGCAAAGAAGAGACAGAGGGGACATGATTCAGTTGTTTAAATTTATTAAAATGAAAGATGTTACGGGGCTGAAGTTTAGCACTGAAAACAGGACAAGGGGTCATTGTTTTAAGCTATTTAATTCTCAGGCTAGCATGGATATTAAGAAAAATTATTATTATAGCATGGTAGTGGAACCTTGGAACAGCTCACCGGAAAAGGTGGTAATGAGCAAGGGAGTAGATAGTTTTAAGAGGGCCATTGATCTTCACGGGGGATTGTAAATTGGCTAGGACCAGTCCAGCTGATCCCAGAGTCTGTTGCTGGTTGTCACTTTTGTATTTGTATTTGTATGATTCATGGTGTCAGAAATTTTGACTCAGTACTGAATAAATCGGTCACCACAGGTTCTTAATCTGGTTTTTTTTTTTTTTTTGATAGGGTGACTCTGGCAGCCCACTTATGCGCCAAAATGCAAACCGTTGGATCGCTGAGGGAGTTCTATCCTTTGGATTTGATCGCATTCAAAAATACCCAAAAGGATATACTCTAATATCCAATTACCTGGACTGGATTCGACAGAAAACGCAACCAGGAGTTGAGCTGCACTGATCATCCTTCAGTGTAAAAACGACGAGCGAAAAGAGGACATTATTAAAATTTTCTACGATCTTTAATTTAAGAATATTTTGCAATAAAGTGATTTCTTTAAATGAAATGCATTCAGTTTTTTAATGACTGATATTTATACTTCACGGATAATAAGTAAACCATGCAATCAGAGATTTAATGTGTCAGGAAGTTTGACTTGTTACTGTTTAATTCGGTTGCTACAAGTCCTCTATCTAGATTTTTATTTTAATTGGGCGATTCTGGCAGCCCACTTATGTGCCAAAAGGAAAAACGTTGAATTGCCGAAAGTATTCTATCCTTTAAAATTGGACACAGGCGTGAATTCCCCGTACCATATACTCAAATCTCCAGTTACCTGAACTGTATTCGACAAAAAACGCAACCAGGAGTTGAACTATACTGATCATCTTTCAAAGTAAAAATGAAGAGTGAAAAGAGGAAATAATAAAAATTATTTACTTGTCGTCATTTTAAGAATATTTTGCAATAAAGTGGTATTTTGTAAATCAAATGCATTCCCAGAGTTTTTTTATGGTTGATATTTATATTTGATGGATAATAAGCAAACCTTATAATAAGGGATTCGGTGTGTTAGGAAGTTTGATTTATACAGGGTAATAATTGTATATTGCTACTTAATTTGGTTCCTACAATTCTTTAGTACGGATTTTTTTTAATATAGAGTGATTCTGGCGCTCACTAATGAGCCAAAAGGAAAACCGTTAAATCGCTGAGGGTATTCTATCCTTTGAATTTGGACGTAGGCGTAAATTACCAGTAGGAAATACTCGAATATTCAGTTACCTGGACTGGATTCGGCAGAAAACACAACCAGGAGTTGAATTGTGCTGATCATCTTTCTGTGTAAAACGACGAGTGAAAAGAGGAAATGATTAAAATTTTCTGTGGTCATTACTTTAAATATATTTTGTGATAAAATGGTATTTTCTAAATGAAATGTATTCAGAGAGATATTTTATTATTGAACATTTTTTGAAGAGGGTAGGGGAGACTAGGAATACTTGATCCCTGGGAATACATAATCACGCAGCCAAAAATGTACCAAAATAACAAAGTAGAGTTTTGAAACCTGGCAAGAATATTATAGTTATACTTGTACACAAAAACTGACAACACTTAAAACTTTTTCATCCATTTTGTTTTAGCTCAAGAAATGATCGTCTGAATGTGTCAATGGAAACTTTTTTCTAAGGAAAGCATTCTGAAGTGAACACTGTCTGTTATATATACAACTTAAAATTTAGTGAAGTGTAATTTTAAAATATATTGACAGTTTTAAACAATTGAGACTATCTTTTATAAACAGCCACTGATTGTTGATGATAGAGCAACTATGTTTGTAAAAATCTCATATTAAGGATACTTGATACCTTCGTTTCAGGGATACACATGATCCAATTGATCAATTATTCCTATAACAATATAAACACAATGAAAACATTATGACTGTAATTTACTTAGTTGACTTAAATTTTAAATATTCAAAACCATATTAACATAATAAAATTTATCGTAGTATAAGTGATAGATATAAACAATCACTCCAGTAAATTTGCTAAATAATTAAAGTATCAGTTCGCACTTGTAACGAAAACTCAGGGTTTTATTTTCACATAGGTGAATTCCAGCGGTAATAGAACAGTTTTTACAAAAAAAAAATCGATGCTTTTCTGTCTGTGAGCATATCAAAATATATTTTTTTCAAAAACTGATGCATAGACTTTTATACACATAATGGTAAGTTCCTAAAAAAGCCAAAGCCAAGATAACTTTTTTTTTCAATCAAATTCAAAAAATGGTAACGGAATGGCATTTTTGGGACATGATTTTCACGCTATCATGTTCTCCCCAAAAGTGAAGCTAAACTATAAAAGGAAAAATTCTATAAAAATTAGAGCATGTACGGATGTGTTCAATCATTACAATTTCACCTCTAGTTTCAAAAAATAATTATTTCAAGCATATAAATTATGTATTTGTTAAGGATAACAGAAGGACAGTAACGGAAGGACAAGAAAATCCAAATAATTAAACTTGACAAATTTCAACTTCCAAGCATTTATTCATCTAATACAGCAGGCTGAAACAATGATACCTAATGCCTGAGTCATCTGTTACAATTTTGAATTCTTTAAATATTCAACAATTTTATCCGAATCCATTATCTTCTTTCTCAGGAAACGCAAAGATCATTCCCACATTATTATGCATTTTTGAACAAGCTATTTCTATTCCTTCATCATCTATATGAAATATTTGACCAACATTGCTCTTTGTTAATTTCTTTCTCTTTCTTTCAACTAACAAAACTTGTCCAAACGTTAATGAATTCCCTTGGCATATTTTTATGATATTCTTTATAACTGTCTTCAGTCTGTTGACTTTTAAATGAAATCTCCTTCGATTAGTTGAAGTACCTACTATATTTAATATAAACAACTTGTTACAGGGTTCAAATAGTGCATATTTTGTGTGTCAGGATGAGAATGAATACTACTCCATATTTTTAAAAGTTGATATTTGATTTTGCTGATCTCCTCGCAGTACGTTTAAACGGTTAAAGCAACGCTCTCCACAACCATTTCCCTTGACTTGGTGGCAACAAATCTGAAAGCAGTTTCAATATTGTACTGCTCAAATGTAAATTTCAAGATTTTAAGCAAATGTATCGCTTGAATTTGCTTGTCATATCACAAACATGTCATACCAAAATGATTTTTCACATGCTTAAGAAATTTAAGTGTAGTTTTCATGATTTTCATCACATACAAGAGAAAAAAATAAAATCACGAAACATTTTTTTAAAAAATGAACTAAAATATTATTTTTTACATAAAAGCACACATAAATTTTGTACACATATTACTTTATATAAGTGTTTAAAAATAGTTTGTTTTATACTAGCATTCTAAAAATTTTACCCTGCACCAGCTTATAGTTAAATGTCCTTCCGTTACCGTATTTTTTGTCCTTCAGTTACCATTAAAAACCATATAAATTAAATACAGATTAAAATTAAAACTATGCCTCTTTGACAAGGGACATAATTCTGCTTTGCATAAAAAACCTTAGTTTCTACACCCAATTCGTATAGTCAATAATATTCTTGGTAAACTAACTCAGATATAGTATTTTGGTAAAGGAAGGACATGAAAGTGTCACCTTAATGATGGACCTATTTTATGGTTGAAAAAAAGAAAGAAATTTTAAATTGCTTACCAAAAAGTTTGGCTAGGCATTCAAAAGATAAAAAGTTAACCTAAATATTATATGCTGATAACAAGTTTCTTGAAATTAGAGTATGTTAACAAAAAAGTGATTTTTTGCTCT
>NC_072738.1:91754657-91858602 GCF_026930045.1 Uloborus diversus
GATTTTCTGGATCTCTTACAAGAAAAAGTCTAGTAATTTATTTAGGGTTTTCCATCTATTTCTTTTTTCGGTGATTAAGCAAATTCAGTTTGGAAAATAAGTAATCATTAATTTCTTCGTTATTAATTCGGCAAAATGTTTTTTTTTCTATACAAATCTATTCAATAGAGTGAGTGGAGGCATGCTGCTTGTGGTTATGACAGCAAATATAAAAATATTTTAAAGTTGCCTAAGTTCACTGAAGACGAATTCATAGGCAAAATGTTATTTATACGTTAAAGGAGTTGTAATTTGAGTTGAAGCATTAAAACTTAGCACAAGTAACATCGTGTTTGCGTGTTCGGTCTCAACAGATTATATTTGAAATGCCTTTGCTAGTTACATTTTTATAAATCCTTTTCATTTTAAAGCCTTTTCCTTTTCATTTAAAAATATCGTTTTATTTTATGATGCATGTTCGCTGTTCTGAATAGAGTTCATAAGTAAGAAAAATCTCCGGAGAAATCGTTCGCTATTAGAATAAATTCAAGCGTTGTTATTGAAACTGTTGATGAATATTGTCCGTTTCTCACGAGAAGGCACTTCGCGCCGCCTTCTCGAACGCAGAGTTCCGTTTTACGCGGGGGTGATCGGTTAACATATCCACGGGCTTCTGAGACAACCAGACAACCTTAATTTGGGCGTTTATTTTAATGTGCAAAAAACTCTTAGTGTCCTTTACATAACTTGCTTTACATATCTGTTGCTATTTTCATTATTCTTACAATTTGAAAATTGCTGCTTTTACAACAAAATGCTGTCATCTGAATATACCTTCTGCCGAAAACAGCGAAATAGAATCATCGGATACCACGTGACGAAGGCGGAGTCACGTGCCTTCTCGAGGAAAATGGACAATGCATACAACGTTCAGAGAACAATTCTTTATTAGAAAACAATATTATTAACAATTATTTTCCTATTAAATATCAAGTGTCAAAAATTTTAGAAAAAGATATGTTAATACAAGAAGAAAATCGGCCTTAGCTATTAGCAGATTAATAAATCAAAAAAGCTCGGAGAAAGAGTTTCCACCATTAAAGTAAAACGTTATAATCTTTTACTTCCAAAACGATTGAAAAGGACAGAGGATGCCGAAAGAAGATTACCTCAGCCAGGGACACAGCAAACTGATTAACTCCCCGAAAACTTGATTTTAAAGACATATCGCTGTTCCGGTGGAACATTGACGTAACTGCAAAATTAATTGGAAATGAGTTATTGTCGTCACTGGGTCCAAACGTGGTCACCCCCATGCAGAGGAACACTGACAGATTTATTCAGTAAATTACCACCCATTAGCCACGGCTAAAGCAGAAATACGTGAAATACACCGCCAGCTCAGTCATTTCCAGCCGAGGACTGCAGTTTCGTGCTTATTAGCACTCATCAGCCCGGCATAAGAAAGTGACTGAGCTGGAGATGGAAAACCTCTTAAGGAAGCCAAGAGTGCGAAACAAATTGGTAGCTAATATAGAATTAGCAGACCATACGAGTGACCGAAGCAATGGTTCGGTTCAACTTGACGGTATTACTCGGTGTATTTCACGTATTTCTGCTTTAGTCCTGGCTAATGGGCGGTAATTTGCTGAATATACCTTGCCTCGCGTTCAATCTTCGAGTTGAACCGAACCATTGCATCGGTCACTCGTATGGTCTTCTAATTCTATATTAGCTACCAGTTTGTTTCGCACTCTTGGCTTCCTTAAGAGGTTTTCCATCTCCAGCTCAGTCACTTTCCTATGCCGGGCTGATGATTGCTAATAAGCACGAAACTGCAGTCCTCGGCTGGAAATGACTGAGCTGGCGGTGTATTTCACTGACAGATTTGTTTTTCAACTTTTAGCCACCAGGGCAGTTACTCAACTATGTTTCATTGTATGAGGTTGTTTGAGGTCGTTGCATGCATATTTGGTTCTACTGTAAAATTACTTTTTGCAGTTGCGTCAGTATTTCACCGGAACAGCAATATTAAAGACTCTGCACGTTCTTACAGTATATGCATGAAAACACAGTACGATCAATCCTCCAAGACCAATGATTGGCTTCTTATAACCAACCCCAGGAGAAAACTCTGGCTAGTTATGATCCACCCCTCCCCCTCATACAGAAGAAACTTTGGCTGCGCCACTGATCTCAACTGATCTAAAGTTTTAACAGCTCTTGGCGGTTAAAATTTTAATGAATGAGTAAAACTCGGTAGGATATCCTTCCCCAATAGAATAGAACGAAAGTAAAATATCGCCCTGAATCATTGTTTCGGACTCATCGGATCTTCCTTTCCCTGGAATGTCCATAAAAGAAAACTTTCTCGTCAAATGCTAAAAGGATTACGTAACTACACCCATCTTTTGCAGTAAAAAGAGGAAAACGATCGGGAAAAATCTAGATCAGGATTGCACGCCGACATACAAAGTCAATGAAGCCCAACTCATCTCCGGTGGCTCCTCGTCGGCAACTAGGCGATGTCAAGTGCACGCTCCAACTCCCAGCGAGATCAAAACTTTCTTGTCACAAATTGGTCGGAATTTGTAAGAGTTGGAAAAGAGAGGGAAAAAATAGAGTCTTCTTCACTTCGCTTCATTGATATTGATTCACTGTTTAGCAGAGAAATGAAAATCTCTGGAGTCATTCACGGATGCAAAATTTTAAGTGCCGTAGTTGCGTTAGGAATCGAGCATACTCGATTTCTACTCTCATAGATCTGATTTTATGGATTGAGGATTTCAATTCAAAAGCTACAATTTGAACTATTTTTTGCAATGTCAGATACAAATACCAACTCCTAGCAAGATCAAAACTTTTTTGTCACAAATTAGTCAAAAATTTATAAGAATTTTTAGAGAGGGAAAAAATAAGTCTTCTTCACTTCGCTTCATTGATATTGATTTACTGTTTAGCAGAGAGATGAAAATCTCCGGAGAAAATCACGGATGCAAAATTTTAAGTGCCGTAGTTGCGATAGGGATCGAGCATATTCGATTTCTACTCTCATAGATCTAATTTTATGAATTAAGGATTTTAATTAAAAAGCTACAATTTGAACTATTTTTTGCAATGTCAGATGCAAGTGCCAACTCCCAGTAAGATCAAAATTTTTCTGTCGCAAATTGGTCAAAATTTATAAGCATTAATATATATAGGGAAAATGTATGTATTCTTCGCTTCACGTAAACGAAATTGATTCCCTGTTTAGCGGAAAGAATAAATTCTCTGGAGAAACTTAACATTTTAGGTGTCACTGGTAGATTGATCTGCTATATAAAGCATGTTCGATCTCTATTTCCTTACATCTAGGTTTGTGGATTGAGGAGATGGTTTCTAATTCAAAAACTACAGCTTGAACTGCAATGTCAAAATTTTTGGCAGATACAATTGGAAGTACAATCCTGATATATTTTATCGCCAATGATCGAGTAACTCGCGAGTTTCAACAATGAAATTCGCGCCACGGCATGATAATTTGATAATATGTTTTGGTAATGTTTAACATGCAGGGAAAAGCTTTATTGTGACAAGGCTGAATTCGATCTGGTAACTTAACTGTTATACTTGTAAGACTGTCACTTCAGTGGAATGAAGAAAGGAAAAAATGGTCAACAATGAACACTACCTACTGGAGTTTAGGGTTCATCCACTGGAGTTAGGGTTACAATTTCAAATATCAAAGTATCACCAAACAGGCAATGGCTTCGTTCAAATGTAGAAGAGTAGAAGCCATTTTCACCCGTCATACCTTGAAGGGCGACTTTCTAGTGTTAAAATATTTCTTCAAAAACTCGGCAATGACAACTGCATGCAACTAATAGCAATATCAAAACTGTCTTGTCAAAAATTGGTCGAAATGTGTAAGAACTGGTAGAGAAGGGCAACAAAATAAGTGAATAGTGGTCTTGACTTCGCTTCAATGACATTGATTTATTGTCTAGTTGAGAGATGAAAATCTCTGAAAAAACTCACGAATACAAAATTATAAGAGTCATTAGCAGGTTGATTGCGATAGGAATAGCACAGATTCAACCTCTATTTTCATTTATTTGATTTTAAGGGTTGAAGGTTTATTTTCTAATTTTAAAATGATAATTGTGACTGCAATGTCAAAATAGTTTTGAGATAAATATAAAAACTTTGAAAACCCACCGGTGAAATGTCTGCTGTTGAGTGCCATGGTTTAGTTTTATTAGCATCAAATGAACTCATCACCGGTTGCAATATAGAGATAAATCTTCAAATTGAGTGCAGGAAAGTGCAGGATCTTTACAAAATCTGGCCTTGTCGAAGAAAATTCATTAAAAAAAAACTATTTCAGATTTAAACAAAAATCTTTTTTTAAATCCTTATCTTCAAAATATTTAAAAAAATACCCTTTTCTGCACCTTTCGTAGTTATGAGAAGATTCAGACGATTTTCAACTTCGCGCCAGGCATTAGCGCAACCAGAATTTGTCCTGTGGGGCTGAAGGTTTGGTCGAAAACCCCTTGTATGGACATAAAATGTCATATTGGAATAGGCAATGTTGGTACAACTAAAAGTTCTGGGGAGTTCTCAAGATCACATTCTCTACGCCTTTGGGAGTTTTTTCTTTCAAGCCATTTTCAGTTTTCGGTGTTGGTGAGTCTTACATGCCTTAAGCAAATATTGTACAGGGAAAAAAACTTAATCAAGGACGAAACACAAAGACGAGACGAGACAAGGACGAAAAAAAAATGTATAAATCTAAAATAGTTTTTTAGATGAATTTTTTCTATCAGGGCAAGACATTTTGCTAATTTTCTTTATCAGTGCAAGACTTTTTGCTCCCCCCTTTTTTTTTGTCAGTGCAAGACTTTTTGCTAATTTTATTTATCAGTGCGAGACTTTTTGCTAATTTTCCCTATCAGTGCTAATTTTTTTGTATCAAACATTCATTTTTTTCAACACAGCTTACCTAGAAAATGTACAAATCATACTAGTACAGTCCTTTGTTTTGGTGGTTTTCGTTTTTACTCATTCTCAGTTTTACAAACTCCTCTAGTGGTGCCTAAGATAGCATAAAATTGAGTGAAAACTGTATTTGGAAGAAGTTTTGCAGTGATTTCCGGTAAATAAATTTATAAACAATGTCAGTTCTTTCTAAATCAGTGTTACCAATACTTAATGCAATTAAAAGAACCAAAATTAATTATAAAATTATTTTAGAACGTCTAATTACATTTATATGAAAAAAAAAGAATAGCTAAACGATTTTACCTGAAATCTGTTTCCAGCATTTTCAGCCCTGCAGAACAGCAAAAGAACTGTAAAAATTACAGAAAATTATTTGAGTTGCAGAAATTCGGAAAGCTTTTCAAGCAAAATAAGCTTTCAACTAGTTTGATAAAGAAAATAAACAAGTATATATGAGATAAATACATTTAGATAAAAACAAATTTTTCAAACAAAGCATTGAAACAACTTTTATTCGTCACGCACTAGGTAATCAAAATTGGAACATGAAAGCTGAATTTTTTGAAGCAACGTATCGCATGAGATACATCCGTTACTGAGTCAAAAAAAAAGTCACTTAAACATTGTTTGTGCAAATCTCAAAAAATTAATTGCACTATATACAAATACAGGCTTTCCCATGGACTGTGTGAAATTGGCAAAAGTCCAGTTAAGACGAGTCTATCTGAATGAGGGGGGAAAGTAAAAATTTGATGCGCCTGTTCCACTCATTTGAATGAGATTCTACTTAATTTAGAGGTTAAAGGACATCGGAAAGGCTGACATCCCTGAAAACCAATTGACGCTTCCATTTCCGCCTGTAAACCGGATGTTTTCCCTTCCGTATAATCGCTGGTCAGGCTGTAGAGTTCATGTTCTTCATAAAGTTCACAGAATGAAACAAGAGTCTAACATATTTGGGTTCTTTGCAGATTGTTTTGAGCAACAATTAAAAAGTCTGTTACCATGGACTTGCCCTTATTCTACGAATTTTATTTCACTTACGTTCATCTACAAATGGTAATATAGGGTAACGGCACCAGTAACAGACATGTTTAAAACATCGCTCTCAGGTTAACTCAATTTTCTGAGCCTTTCAATGTATTATGTTTCTCTTATGCAACTACATCTCATCTAACGTTTGGCAGCTTCTGGATCCTTTGAATTAGTTAATTCTATTTTTATTTGCTCTATTTCGAAAAAAGGTCCGACCCCAGTAACAGACACCGAAAGTTCTGATGATATCCAGCAACAGATAGGCTGAAGAAAAGATGAGTAATGGACATAATTCCCCTTTTCTCTTCAAAATATGCAAAAGTTATTTCTTTTAGATCTAAAACCTTATTAAATTCAAATAAACATGAAACATCGGCAGACTTCGCGGTGGCTGTTCATAACTTCCCACTAATGCCTTGTAAATGCCAACTAGCTCATAAAATTCTCTCTGATAACACTAGATGGTTGCACCGTATTCATTGGTCGCACCAACATCAGTTTTACCAGCCTGAAATTCCTATTATCTAAATCCAAACGTACTGACTGTATGTTACTGGACCCTTGTCTGTTACTTGTGCCGTTACCCTACCAGATTCATCTCATTAGTCTTAACCTATGATGACCCAGGAAAATTTTTACACCCTACGCGTGAATAAATTTCCCTGAAAGCCGTGACGCTATGAAGCAAAAATGGCTCAGTGTCATAAAATAAGAGACGAAAGGGAGAGGGTACGCTCATTATGACCAAAGCATGACAATTTATTTTGCCTCCTCCAGCAGCAACAACGGGTTCAATGACACGGAGTACGACAATTGTTGGAGAAACCGAAACGTGCGTTTCGATTTTTAATTAAATCGGCTTGCGGCGAGCCGTGTCGTAATGAATATGTCATGTGAAATTAAAGTATGATACGCTGTGATGAGCGGCGAAAGGCCCACTTTCTCTCGTGTGCCGTTGACATTTGAGAAGAAGTGAAATGGTTTCTTCTTTTCCTAGGGCACTTGATTTTTAGTAAAGTTTGCTGCACTTATTCAGGGTTACTTTGAGCAAATGTTTCTCTATTTTTAACTGCCCCACTCATAGTTTAATAGTGTATTTTTTCGTATTTGCTGGTATAAAATGAGAAACAAAAAATAAATAAAACCTCCTAAAGTATTATATAGTTATCCGAAGTGAAGAAATACTTTTTTTTACCAGCCACCAGAACGTCTAGATTAGCCGTCTTCGGCAGCCTCATCAACCTCACTGCCTACGACGGATTGGTGTACACCGTTTTCGACGGTGTACTTGAAGAGCTTCGCCCCCTTCTTAAGTACAATATAGTTATTTGAAATCAAGAAATAATGAATATTAAATCCATTTAAAATGAATTATTAGATTGGTTCTAAGCTATCCAGCCACAACGTCAGAAATGGAAAGCAAAATAAATTGTTTCAACAAAAGTAGCAATTTTAAAGCAGAAAAGAATAATTTCTACTTTGTTCTTGAGCTTCAAAAATAGCTTCCAACTAGTAACTTCAGAATTATGGAATGAAGCATTGAGCTAATTTACAATATTGCCAACTTTTCTTCGCTTTTCTTTTTCTTTTTCTTTCTTGTGAAATAGAGAGGGAAACTTATTTCATATAATTTTGTCGAGAGTTTGCAGCACTGGGCCTTCGAGTTTTTTTTTTTTTTGAATTCAAATACACTAAAAAGTTTGAGGTGGCCTAAAGTTAATCAATGCGGCCCAAAGTTTTCCCGAATGACTATACTGAAAACACAATTAAGATTTGAGAAAATGCTATCATTAGGGTAAAGTCTACTAATATAAGGAACTTGTGATTTTCCACACATGCATCCAACAGCCTTCGAAGAGTTTCTACTAGTTTTCTACTTGTTGATGTTTTACGATGCGACAAAAAACACTGGTCTTGGCAGTATTTGTGGAAGTTATAGGTGTTGCTTATCTTTACTAATAATAAAAAGCTGAAAGTCTGGATCTCTGTCTCTCTAGATCTCTGTCTGGATGTCTGTTACGCGCATAACGACTAGACCGTTCGGCCGATTTTCATGACATTTGGCACAAAATTAGTTCGTAGCATAGGAATGAGCACCTCGAAGCGAGTTTTTAAAAATTCGATTTTGTTCTTTTTCTGATTTTATTTCTACCACCATTGGTGGGTTTAATTTCTCTGCACCGAGCGAATCACCATAACATGGACAAGTAAATTACCATTACGTGGGCGAGCCAATTAACATAGCATATTGGTGAGAAATTTATTATCTATTATTTGTAAATATACAGGAAAACCAAATGACCTTTTAATTTTCTACTTTGGGCAAAGCCGTGCGGGAACCGCTAGTTTTCTATAGTTACGAACATTTTCAACTGCTATACAGTTATCTGGCTACGTTGCTGTTGTATACGGGATCCGGCATTCACCTCCCGTGTTTGGAAAAAGTGCTGTGTGAATTGTGTTGGATATACGGTGGTGGAAGTGGTATCGGCAGATAGCAGTATATGGTGCAATTGTGCATTTGCTGTAGTAGCAATGGCATGGCGCGGTAAGCGTCGTCTCGTGTTGTGGCAGAGCATATTCGAATTGTGGTTTTTGATTACTACTCAGCAAGAATTTCACTTTCGGTTACAATTTGGCTGACATGATCCCGTTCAGCTAGAAAAGCTATTCATCTTTTGAAGATCACTGTTCATAATTTTTCTTACACTCCTATCAGAAAATCGCTGGCCAGCTGCATGTCTAAGCGCTAAACTTTTCGGAGATTCCTGGAGAGACGTTCTCACGAGTTTTCGGCGTTGTAATGATCAGATGTCGGCCAGACTTGTTTTTTCAGTGCAGTACTTCTGCCTCTAAAGTTTGATAACATCATTTTTTTTCTCCACCTGAAACAGGATCATGTCGGCCATGTTGAAACCGAATGCGAAATTCTTGCTTAGTAGTAATAAAAAAACCGTCATTTCGAATATAAACACCATGTCATATTTAAAACGCCATGCCATTGCTACTACTGAAAATGGCACGTATACTGCTATCTGCCGATACCACATCCACTACCGCTTCGTCACAACTACCGCTGCCAAGTACGGAAAACACCTAAACATACGCCTAACCCTGTACAATGGACTTTAACTGTATTTATCGATTTTTTATTTCTGTATAATGATGGTAAATACATGCTTTTCCAGTATTTATTTAATTTCATGCGTAATTAACGCATGCAAAATAAGGTAGGACTTAATACCGGGCAAGACGCGCCCTTTTTCTTCAGAAAAGTAAGAATGGAGAAGTGAAAGTGTGTAATGCTCAGGGGTTTTTTCAATGATCAAACGGGAAAACGGGGAAGAGTCAAAATGTCTCAATTGGGCTCATATACAGAGTGCGCTGACAAAGTTTATTTGTCAGAAGTGCAAATAATAGGAATTACCAAGTACTAGTAAAATTTACTTTAACTATTGAAATGTTTTGATGGTTTACCCCCATTTTCACCGGCAACTAAAATTTTCTCCCCCCCCCTACATATATCACAAGGTAAGCTTAAAACTAAAAAAGAGGAAGGGAAGGAAATTTTGTAACTGAGAGGAGACCACTGATTATAAAAAAGGAAAGCTTCTAACTTGAAATAATAAGGAAGTTTTCTTTTCTTTGATTTATTTATTTTTACTTATTTATTTATTTTTGTTCTTGTTTCAGCAAAGTGTATTATTCCTTATAATCCTATGGCTATTTTTAAGGACTCACGATTAAAATTACCATCCACATCAGCAGTTTATTTTATTTTAGTGATACTGAAAATGGTAATTTTAGAACGCACACTTTTAGAGTGTTAAAAGAAACAAGTTATTTATTCTTCCGTCTTTTCTGAATTATACTAACAAAAACTTTCTTCTCCCCAGAGGGAGAAGAGCCCGGGCTTCTATTTCAATACATGTACACACGTGATAAAATTTTAATGCGAAACTCTTGTTTTTTAAAGGTTTCACGTTCAAAGCGCAAGTTTAAATATAACTTGCTGATTTTGACAAGCGTGTGATGTTCTGCATGTCTCTAGCTGGGAGCAACCTAACCAGGCAGCTTTGTAAAAGGTACGCACATCCTAACCGCAGCATTACGAGGCTGACAGGTTAGGTTTGCCCCAACTATAATGTAATTTCCAAATTGCAAATGTTTTACAATTGAATAACATGTAAGTCAAAATAATTTATTAATTTCAGCTTCAAGTCACACGACACTAATATTTCATCACTCCTTTTATAATAAGAACTAATCTTGAATTTGAAAAAAAAAACCTGACTCAAATTTAAATATAGCTACTGTCGATCTTTTGAAACGGTAACAACGGGCCACATGTCACATGGATCGATTTTGAGGGTCCCAGATGACCCTTGAACCGTAGTTTGTAAAAACTAACTCAGACAACTCTCAATCAAGTCACGTTTTAAACAAACAAAGAAACAAAATAAAGAAGAAATCAAAACCAGTTCATCCATTAAGTAAATACAACGCCACATACAGCTACACACCAACAAACCTACCAAACACCAAAACACACGTTAGACTTATAGCACCCCCACCCTCCCACCTCGTTTTGAGTTAGGAGTTAAAAAGCAATTATATAGGAAAAGGTATATGTAATTTTGAAGGAAAAAACCATTGCTGTAAAACGTTATGTTTGTGATAAAGCAATGAATTATTTATTTTTTCAATTTATTTTATGAAGTAGGAATAGTAAAAAAAACTTTAGTTTGGAGCATATTGCATTACCCTTCCCTCCCTCACCTATAAAAAAAAAGGTTTTAGCTACAGCCGAATCTTCTCGTCCATTGCTTATGTTTCAATTCCTCTTTTTCTAATGTTTCCTTTTCATAAATAATTTTCTACCAACACGGTTATTATATTACTTTTGCAAAGTAGTAATTTAAACCAATTTTTACAGACAACCTTGCTTAATAAAATTTTATACAGATCGGGGTCATTCCCGAGAAAACGGTGCAAATCGTGTCAAGATTTTGGATTTTTTTAAACTAATTTTAATAATCACCGCCAATTAATCTTTTTTTTCTATTGATTCTGTATTTACATTGCGTGAAATCAATTGTTTGTACATAAGTAATTTATAAAAAGTTTAAAAGTAGTTTTCTTTAGAATAAAAAGATAAATGCGTATTGCGTATCCCAGCTTCTAATCATTAAGATTTGAATGGGATTTAAGATTGTGCTGAAATTGTAACAAAAATCTAAATTATCAGTTATATTACATCTTTTACAGAAAAGTATTACTACAACACAAGCTGTAGTACAACACCAACAAAAGTAGCAGTACAATACAAGCTGAGAGAGAGAAAAAAATCTTCGAATCTTTTTTAAAGTTGATGTCATGATATATTTTCTATGTTTCGAATTGTCCACTCTATTCGCAACTCCAGAGCTCGAATACGCTATCTTGCGGTGATTAACAATACCAAAGAAAAATGTAAAACATTCCATTCCACGTGTTTTTTTGAGGTAAATTATAGGCTTCAGACAGTTTATGATGTAATGTAACTTCAGAAGAATAGAAAAGAAAGCTTCCTACGAACACGATGAAAAATTACTGTCATTCACTAAGCGTCAAATCAAGTTATAAGTCACGGCATTCGTTTGTTTTACCTTTTTCATCCGCCACTAGATAGTGGCTGCAGCGCTCCCTATAGTTTGTTGGAGTTACGAATTATAGCAAACGGTGGTGGTCAAAACCGCTTGTATAAGTACAGCCTAAATAAGACACTATACTGTACTCTAGTTCTATTGTTTCTATATGTTATAGAAACTTTAATACACCCATTCTAAAACAATTCATTTTTGAAACTCTACCTGTGAATGTGGCAGGTAACACGAAGATTGTCGTGAGCCCAATCATGGCTGATGACGTTTACAAAATGCAGATGATGCAGGACTTCATTCCGATTTAGTGTATCCTCTGCTGGTTCATCGTCATCCTTTCAAGAGTATAATCTAAAATGGAAAAAATTTAGAACTGTTTCTAAAGTCATACAAATACAGAAAAAAGAAATTTTGAAGTATCAATTGGTTTTAAATCAAAATATCTGAAGATGGCATTTTGCATCTCATTTAAATTTTCGTCACATGATGACCGTAATAAAGAAAAATCAGATGGTGCTAAGTATCATTTTGAAACATAATTATTCAAGACCGAAAAGGAATTATTCAAGCGATTCGACTTACTCATCATATTCACCCGACACTGTGCCGTATGATTTCCCTTTATTCCAATCACTATGAGGCAAAAAGTTCGAAAACTTGGCAGATATCCAAAATGCCATCTCCAGACATTTTGGTTCAAATTCCCTGATTTTAATCAATCAAGAATTGAAATTTACATATAAAATAGATGGTAAAAAGTTTTTAATAACGAAGGTATTTACATCATTTATCAAAAATAAAAAGTTGACAAAAAAAAAATAATTTGTTAGAAAAAAAACAAAAAGATATTACTTCTTGGTCCCCCTAATATATAATTTATTTTCCGTCGCCTCGACAGTTTGCCCCTGTATATGCATATTTTCCTTTGCTGTACTCTACCCGCAGGGAAACAAAATTCCGATCTTTATTGCATGCAGATAAGTTATTTTCATAAGAATTTTGATGGATTATATTGCTGGTAGAGAAATACTCTTTATTTAAATAAAACACCGCATACAGAAGTAGAGGAAACACAGAAGGGGATTTTTTCATAGCAACTGTGGTGACACATTATTGGAAGCTTTTAAATCTTTGAGAAAAATATAAAGAGCTTAAAATGAAATTTTCTTTGATTTGCAGCTGTACCGAACTTTATAGAGCAGGCTTGGAGTCGTATAGAAAATTTTTGAGACTTAGCACACGGTACACATTAGTTCGAGCGTAGGAAAAATGTTAAAAATAATGTTTTGTTTGAAAACTAAAATAGATATAAATGGAAAACTATAATGGAGTGAAAGAAAAACTTTTTGTTGTGTTAATATTATATGACCGAGAATTGTCGTTTCTGCGCATAGTAACACATAATCTAATGACTTCATGTTTAAAGTTATGCCGGGAAACACATTTGAGAACCAATTAAGGATCATTTTGTGATATATGCAGGAGTGCCTCACTGGAAGGTCACTGTGACCTTCCGAAACTTTCTTTATTCGGCAAATTTTGTCTGACGATTCGGCAAAATTATCATCATTCGGCGAAATTAGGAGTTCCATGCGGAAAAATTTTCATCATTCGGCAAAATTTGAAGTTCCATGCAGACAAAATATCATCATTCGGCAAAATTTGGAGTTCCATGCAGACAAATTATCATCATTTGGCAAAATTTGGAGTTCTATTCCGCAAATTGAGAATTTCCGCCCTCCCAAAACTTAAGGTTCGGGGTGCCCCTTTACAGGGGGACATATGTGTCCTCTAAATTTAAAATTTATTTTATGAATTATGGAATATAAATAATTGATGAAGTATATTTTTTATGTTATTGAGACATCCGAATCTTAATGCGACAAAAAAAAAGTTATCGCTTAAAACATATATTATAGTTTTTATTTTTGAAACCACCGCACACTTCCATGTTCTACCGCAAACCTTATGATCCTCAAAAGGTAAAACTAAAGCTTGTAAGGGAAGCAATCTGTGTCAGAAGACTTTTTAATAGGACACTCAAACGACAAAAACAAACTCTAAATTGCTGGATTAAAAAGATTCAGGAATAAAAATAGAACTAGACAAAGTTCTAAACTAGTTATACGGATAATTTCTCCCGGATGCAAACACAAATGTTTGCCGGCATTTGATTGACGAAACAACATTAAGATCCCTTAGAAGTCTTAATTCCCAGAACTCTCACATAATCAAACAACATGCATGACAATATCAGGAGGATTGGATCGTGTGACTCGCTCAGTCGTATCGACATTATTCCATGCCTGAGTGGTCAAACAGTGGCTCGGTTGGAAAATATCCACATCAGTTTAGGGAAGGTAAATTTATTGAAGCGATATTAAGAAAGATTTTGTGGATATTGAAATGTGCCATTTTATAGATATTAGGAAAACAGCCAAAGCCATTTGATCATATGTCATTAAAGATTCAATTTTCTCACGGCATTCTCTTTGGAGAAATGAAATTAAATGGGCTGTAAAGCTTCTTTGTGAAATGTGTCATGGTTGAGAGGGAAATAGTCAATAAGTATGAATTTAGTTAAATGTGAAATAAATAAAGCCGAGGAGCCACTAAATTGAAAATAAAATACTGTGCTTTTTTACAGAAATTGTAGTTATTTCTGTAGCCTTTTTTGTGATTCTTAAGTGTTTATTGATGAATGATTTTTACCATAAAAATGTGAAGATTTTTACCAAAAAAAATGGTAAGAGATATAAATGCATGTAATAAAAATACTTAATATTACATGATCTAGGTAATTAAGTGTTTTCTTTAGTGGTTTTTAAAGAGGAAGTGATTATTCGTAAAGGACCTTCAGTGATTATAAGCCTTGTAAAAAAATGTGTGTTGTAGAACCTAGCTAAAAATTACGAGAAAAATTATGTGTGACATTAAAACCAAGTACTTTGTGCTAAAAATGTCAAAATAATCTTTTCTATTCTACACTGTAAAAACGATTCAGAAACGTTCCTGAAAAATAATGGACAGCTGATGTGCCCAACTTCTTCCAGTAACATATCTTACAAAAACCAGGAACGTTCAGTAACCTTACTGAAATTGTCCTGGACGCTTCCTAAAATGTTCAGAACTCTTACCGTTTAAAACCAGTCGTGTCTCTGGAATCTTAGAGTAAACTTAGGTGGGCATACTATAATAGTTTGGCACCATACTGCGTTTTGAAGAAAGCTCCAAAAGCAGTATTACAAACATGGCCACAGCTAAGAAAGAATTGCAAGTATCAAGAATTTTACTCGCCTGCAATTCTTTCAAGGTTTCGTAGTCCATAGACGGATTTGCACCCTTTGGACGCCTTATCAGTCCGGACGGGCCGCAATCGAGCTGCAGCGGATACACTTTATAAATACACTCAGTTAATCTTTAAAGTGGGAGTTAAATATATTTTTTGCAACAGTGAGAAGTCAGCATTCGTGCGACTTGTAGCAATTCAGGAAACTTTTTGACAATAATACTTGTTTTTTCCAGAAAGTGGATAAAAACCACTAAAATCCCGTAAGGTTACACGGATATATTCAGAAACGTTTCGGAATTTTTTTACAGTGTAGTGAACCAGAATATCCACTAGACTTTAAAAAAAATATTCCTAAAGAATACTAATGTGAAATCCAATAAACAAGAAAAATAACTATCATTCACTGAACATTAAAATCAAACGTTAAAATACATGTTGCTGGATTTGGTTTACCTCTGTCAGCAGCCAATAGCCAGAGATTGCAACGCCTCCTATAATCTATTTGAATTGCGAATTACAAACACTATTGCGACAAACAAAATGCCTTTTATGTTCTCCAAATGATGGAATTTCTAGCATTATTGCTTACTTAACATACAAGAACCAATTCCAGCTAACTTAAAAAACGTAGAGCACTTGTATTTTGATTCACAACTAGCAGCTTTACTTAAGATTTTACCACTCAAACCACCTCTGGTTTAGGCATAATTGCCAACAGTCTATATTGGGCAGCAAAATATAGTTCAGAAAACACCTTAATCAATTAAAATCTTTAGCAATGTTTGAAAATAATGCGTCGTCAATTTCAGGACAGTAATTAATCCATCACTCATGTCGGAACCAATTAAGCACAATGGACAACTTGGAGAGTCTGGCAGTCCAACTCTATGAATATATTTCCAAATATTCCGTCTTCAACCTGAAGTTTTTAACACCAACAGATCTGAATAAATCATTTGGAATGGGATTATCCAATAAGAAGCCCCAACTCTTTTCCTTTACGAAGTTGGCAATAATTTAGCGCTGAAGGGCCTTGATTCTTTTGGTGACATGGAAGCAAACAGGAGGATCTGGTAGCGCTGTTAACAGAGTATAGTTCCACGAGTAGTCAAGGCCAGACTGACTTTTGAGGACACTGGGCACGAACTTCAGTTTGTGCCCTCCCTTCCACCTAGCTTTTACAATGTACAGCAGTAATAAAATATCACATATTTGATTGAATGTGTACGTGTTGATGTTGCTGCAGTGTTATATGAAATTCTTCAATTTTTTTCAAACTTTTTATACAGATTTAGTACTTCCCAATCTTTGGTGTCTTGGGTCTGTGCCCCATGTGTCCATGCCTTAATCTGGCCCTGCGAGTAGAGCTCAAACCTCTTACAAAAAATTCTGCCCATGATTACTGTGTCCGCCGAAATGAACTCACGGCCAAGAAATAAATAGAACAAAATATGGGTCTCCATTATTATTCCGTCTAAAATACCTCATTCTTTAATAAGAGCTCAATATTTTTCCATTCATAAAGAAGCTTAAAATAAACGGAAACACTCTCTGTTCCTATAACTTTTATCTTCAGACAATGAATCGAGAGAAAAAAAAAAGCGAAAAGGAAATCGTTCACTGGTCGTACCAAACCGTGTGTGAAATCTCCTTTTCAAGGTCGAGGAGGATCGAAGGTCCATCAGCTTTTTGGCCTTAATATTGAAGGAGTGGAACCCATAAAGAGAAAACACAGGAAGATAAAAAATGGCGACCTCGTTTTGATTTCTTCCGAATGTGAACTTGACTCAAAATAACAGAAGTATTTCAGGGTTGTCCGATTTATTAGTTTTCTCCAATGTTTTGAGTCGGCGAGATGAGGTCAACAATGGGCTGTTAACGTTTGATCTAGAAGACGAAGGAGATTGATCGAAGAAAGTTAAAAAGGAATGGCAGGAGATGTTAATCACCAGTTAAAAGATCATACAAGATCTTTTTTTAAGTTCGTAACTACTCATCACTCTATCTCTTGTCAATGAAAACACAGTTCGATAATATCTAAAATTAAACTTGAAGCATTTTGGATGCATAAATTTAAGAAAGATGTCATACTCAGATTCGTCATTTGGGAGGGTCATAGGAGATGGTGGTCAATAGCCCCCGCTGACTTCAGAAGAAAATTTTTATTTTAAATGTGGGAGTGGTTTTGTTGTTTTTTTCGATAAAATTTACATTGAGCATGCGCCCTTTGCCCCTCTTGGAAAAATTCGAAATGACGGGCCTGGCAAACTTTGACTTTCGCTAAAAAAAGAGCAAATTTTCTGATCTGCCAGCTTCTCACAACTATCATCTCAGGAGACGCAATAAACTTTTAGGCGCTGCCTTGATATATATAAGTGTAATATGATATAATTTTTTTCTACAAATTTTAAGCGTTATAATACAACGGATATTCAGTACTTGAAAGCTAATCGTCTTCTTTTGAGACATTAAACTTCAAATTGATATTTTTGTAACAAAGACAGCTAAAGCTAATTGATATATCGTCGCCTCAGAGTTACAGTAAGACATTTAATCCAAGGAATTAAGATGTCTTACTGTTGATCTGAGGTGACGATCTGGAGCAGATACATCACTGGTTTCGGTAATTAAAAAAAACACACGAACTTTATTCTATGAACTATGACCTATGAATTAGCCGCTTTATTGCTCAAAAAACTAAACATCCAAGAGCAATGAAGGCTGTTTTTCTGTAGCATTGCCAAGAGTTTTTTAAAGCTATAAATCTTTTAATTGAATGAACTACAGTAGAACCTCCCCTGAGGGACACCTCCGAATAAGGGACACCTCTATTTAAAGAAATATTTTTTCTTTTCCCAGTCCCTTTGAATAGGGACCTCCATGTATTTGCCTCTAATTAAGGGACACTCTATTTAAGGGACAGTCACAGGAAAAAAAAATTACAAAAAATTATGTACAATTGCATAAGACAGAGTGAATTTACTGGAATTCTAGTTTTACTTTTCCTCTAAAAACTATTTGAAGAGACTTTAACATTAACATATGCTAAAGAAACAAATATATGTTGTAAACGTCTTGCTGAAAGTTACATGCATGATTTGTCCAGACAGATATTTATTCAAGTAGTCTTAGGGCCAAAGGAAAGGGCACAGAAACTGACAAGCATTTCATATAAAAATTGAAATGTGAACCCTAATTGTAATTCACAATGTCTCGCATTGTAAATTACATGACAAGAAGCAAATTCATGCAATGAATTACTTCAAAATAATTGCTTTATGCTGCAAAACTCTGGACTTACCAAATTTTTGACTTAATTAAAAAAAAAAAAACTTTGAAAAAACATTAAGTGTAAATTTTATTTAGTTGTGTATGAAAAATGAAAAGTATTTAGTTTTAAATGTTAATAGTTTACATTAATAAAAAAAAATCATACTGAGTTAACACGCTGCATGCATAAACTAAAATACCTCCGAAGAAGGGACACCTCTACACTGTAAGAAAATTCCGAAACGTTAATGGTTATTTCCGTGGAATGTCTCGGGATTTCGCATGTTTTCACCTATTTCCCCGTAAAAACAAGTATCTTCACAAAAAAGTTTCCTGAATCGCTACAAGTTGCACGCGTGCAGAACTTCACTGTTGTGGAAAATATTGTTAGCAACCAGTTTAAAGATTGAATGAACGTTTTTATTACGTGTATCGGCCTAAGATTGCTTACGGCCTATACAGGTTGACTAAGCTCCTAATGAGAACGAAAAAGTCAATGGATAGCTCCAACTTTGCGAGGCAGGAATTGCAGGCAAAAGATATGGTTGGCTCCTTCTTGCATAGCTTTGGCCGTGGTCGCTCTGATTTTTATGGAGCCTTCTTGGTAATTCAAGAAGTTTCTAATCAATAACACTAAATCTACTTAATCTTTCTAGAAGGTTCTAAAGACATGACTGGCTTTAACAGGGGAGGTTTCGCATTTCTTCAGAAAGTTTCAAGGTTAATTTCAGAAAAGTTACTGACTTTTAGAGGAAAACGTACCTGATTTTTCCAAGATATGTTAACAGAAGAAATTGGGCACATCAGCTGCCTATTATTTTCCAGGAGCGTTTCTGAATCGTTTTTACAGTGTACTTAAGGGACATATTGTCTGGTCCCATTAGTGTCCCTTATTGAGAGGTTCTACTGTATTTGATATATTCCAAAGTAAAAATAAAACCATGTTTCCTCAGTGATGTCTCTTTTAAGAATGTCAACTGTCATTGATGGGGATAAAAATATACAGCAATCAGTTTCATCGTTGAAGGCTTTCGTAAACATGCAAATAGTGCTGTGGATTATGATCTAGTCTTGTCGACAGGCCATTGAAGATATATAGCAAGCAATTTTTCCTGAAAAGTTTTAGAAGAGTCTATTACAGGTTCTTGAATATGTATGCAAACGATGAAGTACGTGATATCAACCGAACGTACATTAGCTGCTCGGCTAAAAATAAACAAAAAACAGTTTTCCTCTTACCAAATCAAAAGTTTTAATTGAAATTTGTACTCAGCTATACACTAAGCACTTAGCTAGTTCGCTAATTGCACTGGCTACAAGTACAGGAGATAGTACTGCAATGGGCTGGCAAAGGGAGGTAACTGCAAAATTTTTGTTTTCCATTAATTTGCACTTTTGTCATCTATTGTACGTTAGCTTCATTGTACAAGCTTGCTTATTTGGTTTCTGTAGGAAAAAAAAAACGCGAATGAAATGTCATATTCTAAATTTTCCTATTGTTAGTTTGGAATCCAAAACGCGTTTCTTCAAATATCTGGAAAACTCATTGCTGCAGATACTGCCGTTTTACCTGCCCACGGCAGAGTATTCTCGTTAAATGGAAAAATTAATGTTAACAAGTCTCAGGGGTTTTTTCCTTTCCTCTGGTGTGGCTCTGGTAAAAAGATGCTTGACCTTGGGCGATCTCTTTTATGTTTGGATGGAAACAGGGGGAATTCTTTGATTGACTCAACTCCAATAAACGTTATCGCAACGTAAACTGGCTTTCTTCACCTCTTTTTTAACAAATGGAACCGTTAAAACCTCAGCGTAAAGGAAATCAGTTTATCAGCTGTATGATGCTTACAAACTGTAAGCGTCGGACATTTAAGCGAAAACACAGCTAGTAGTCTTCTCAAATGAAAAATGATCAAATAAGCTTTGAGCTGCAGTATGATTAAAGTGAAAAAGAAAGAAAAAAAACACACAAATGCTCAAGGTAATTCTGCCGTATTTTCTAGAGAATTAGTGCTTGCTTTACGTTGGTTTTTCACTTCAATTGTAGTAGTCTTTTTGTGATGAGCTTGCTAAATGTTTACAGAATCAGCATTAATTTGGGCATCGGTGATTGACGCGAAAGGTGAAAAAATTGCGAGAAAAACTGATCTTTCAAATGTACACACATTAAATGAAAAATGGTCAAATAAGCTTTGTGCTGCAATGTGGTTAAAGTGAGAAGAAACCATCGTTAATAAAGCACAAATTCTCAAGATAATTCTGCCTTATTTTCTTGAGAATTTTTGCTTTTTTTACGCTGTTTTTTTCACTAAAATCGTAGTAGTCTTCTTGTGATGAGCTTGCTAAAGGTTTACAGAATCAGCATTAAATTGGGTATCGGTCATTGACACGAAAGGTAAAAACAAGCTCAAGAAACACTGACCATTCAAATGTTTGCACATTAAATGAAAAATGATCAAATAAACTTTGTGCTGTAATATGATTAAAGTGAAAAAAAACCAACGTAAATAAAGCACTAATTCTGAACATAATTCTGTTGTAATTTCTTGAGAATTTTTGCTTTACTTACATTGGTTTGCGGTGATTGGTTGCGGCTTTGCGGTTTGGTTACCACTTTAATCGTAGTAGTCTTCGTGTGACTTGATAAATGTTTACAGAATCAGCAATAAATTGAGCATGAAAAACTGACCATTCAAATATGTGTACATTAAATGAAAAATGAACAAATATGATTTGTGCTGCACTATGATTAAAGTGAACAAAACCAACCTTAAATAAAACACATATTCTCAAGATAATTCTGTTGTAATGTCTTGCGAATTTGTGCTTTATTTACGCTGTTTTTTTTTTTCACTTCAATCGTAGTAGTCTTCTTGTAATGAGCTTGCTAAATGTTTACAGAATCAGCATTAAATTAAGCATCGGTCATTGACACGAAAGATGAAAAAAATTGCAAGAAAAACTGACCATTCAAATGAACGCACATTAAATACTCAAAATTATGAATACATTTTCATCCTCTGATTTCAAGTACACCTTAGATTAACATCACAAAACTTCCTTAGAACAAAGGCTCCGCTGACCTTTTTTTCGGTCTCGGTAACCTTTCTTGTCCCATGATCTTGTTTCCGAGAACAATTGTCTTGTCTATTCTTCTCTGCTCTGGTTTTTCTAAATGTCTTATTTGTTCCCTAGTTTACGCTCTTGCCGGTCAAAGGTTGAAAAAACGTAACAAGCAATAATAAAACGAGAGTCCAAAACCTTATTTACTTTCCACTTAGGAAAGGTGAATTAATCACTCTCTGTTTTGGGCGAGTGTCTGCTTTCAAAATCTTCCTTATGGATTGTTTATAGCTAGTTATGAGAGATATATGACCTCAAAATGAGATAATGCAACAGAGGTCGCTTTGTTTGTAAATTGACTGTGAATGGGGCTCCGTATTGGACAGATTTATGATAACTAGAAAGTCGCTTGTCAAGGTGCGACGGGTGATACTTGCTGCTACTCTTCCACATTTCAACGAAGCCATTGCCTGTTTGGTGATATTTTGATAGTTAAAATTGTAACCCTAACTCCAGTGGATCAACCCTAAACTCCAGTAGGTAGTGTTCATTGTTAACCATTCTTTCGATTCTTCATTCCCCTGAAATGACACAGTCTTACCAGTAAAACAGTTAAGTTACCGGATCGAGTTCAGCCTTGTCACAATGAAGCCTTTCCTGCATATCAAACATCACCAGAACATATTATCAAATGCCGTGGCACGAGTTTCATTGTTAAAACATGCGGGTTACTCGATTATCGGCTATTATTTATATGAGGATATATGACAGTTTCGTGACTGAATTTAATTAAAAAAAATTTAAGAAGTAAATTATTCGAAAGAATAAGTTCAAGTTCTGAAAAAAGTGGTGTATAGAAAAAAGTGGTGTCTGTTTAAAAAAGGTTTTGGAAAGTTTGGAAAAGTTTTTAAATTGTTGCCTCTCAAATTTCGAACAAAAAAAGCAAAAGACAACATGCACATAAACTGATCAACATTATGTGAGATAGGAACAAAGTAACTCGTTACAAGCAGAGGAAATAGTAAACAAAGCGAAAGCTTTACCACGGAGGGATGGCAGATGAACTGAAAGCGGAAACGGAATTCGTCATTTTGTAGTAAGTATGATCAGCGAGATCGCTCGAGCTGTAAAACTTCTTGCACATTCTCGCTGATTCTACCTATTACAAAGAGAAGTGATTTGTTTTTGCTTCCAGTTCGTCCGCCATCTCTCCGCGGTACTGCTATAACAACTCTCGTGGTAGAAATTGGACCACTTGTGTTGAAAGTCTCTCGATTTCTTTGCCTTTTAATCCGATACGTTTGATACAGCACAACATCCTACAGATAAACTTTTGAAACCGTTGTCAACCTAAAATGACAAAATTTAAATAATTATTGCTTAACGAATATTCTAGCTGCAAGGGAAGCGAAATCATTGCTTTAATGATGATAAAACAATGCCAGAAAAAATGGTTGACTGGTTGGTTCTATTCGTTTTTATGACGCAAAAGCTACCTTTATCAAGCAACACTGCCGCAAATCATAGTTTTAAGGTGGGAAAAGAACGAAATTGGTGGCAGAAATGTTAAGTGGTTTTAAATATAAAAGTCAGAAAACTTCTATAATTTTGAGATTTTTTTTACCGAAATAAGCACTCAATACAAAGTTTCAAGAAGTTGAAAGAATGAACAGAAAAAATAATTTTGAAGAACAGAAAAAAACGTGTAGCAAAATTAAGACAAGACGAAAGCAAGGGTTAAAAAATAGCGGAAACTAAATTACTAAATATAATCGGACCCGTATTAGATGAAAGAAGAAAAAAAGTGAAAAACGCGAGAGAACGTAATTGACTGGATTGCACCAATTGATTTTGGTGCAATCCAGTTTGGCAAACCAATCAGTTGTAAAACCTTTACATACGAACAAGAGACAAAAACATGCCGTATAACATAAGAATATCAAATTCATGTTAAAACTTAAAACTTTGGACTCATCCAATGTCTAATTAAGCATATGCTAACAGCGTACTTCTTAAAAATCATAACAGCAAATCATTTGTCTGACAAATATTTATTAAACTAGAAAATCACCCGTCAAGATACGACGAGTGAAAATTGCTTCAATATTTGAACGAAGCAATTGCCTGTTAGGGGATATTTTGATAGTTGAAGTTTTAACCTTAACTCGCCTTTCATTCCCCTGAAATGACACAGTCTTACCAGTAAAACAATTAAGTTACCGGGTCGAGTTCAGCCTTGTTACAATAAAATCTTTCCATGTATGTTAAACATTACCAAAACATATTATCAAATTATCATGCCGTGGCGAGAGTTTCATTGTTGAAATACGCGCGTTACTCGATCATTGGCTAGTATATATATGAGGATTATACGATTGCTTCAAAAGGCATGTGATGACAGCTCAACGTACATCCACAGAAAAAGTCATCTCAAAAAAATCTAAACTCACGAAAAAGAAACGCTCTTGTTAATGTGTCTCAAAAGGTGACGAAGCGTAAAGGAAGAGACGTATTTAATGGAAAAAGAGATATTTTTGAGCCATTTTAACTTGTTGAATGTCATCAAAGGAGTTTTTCTCTACAGGCGGAACGGAGCTTCACGGTCTGTCGCAGATGCGAGTTAAATATGCTTTGGGATGGTCAATTGGCAATTTAATCTCAATTAAAACCGTTATTATGCTTGTATCATCAAGAGTTTTGGTTTATAGTTATAAAACATACAACTTCAGGGAAGCTTGCTGTACTTAAGTTTCACTTTAATAGGAATAAAGCAATATCATGATGATGAATATCTTTTTGTAAGTGAGTTTTAATAGAACATAAGAAAAAATTAAATCGATAGCCATGATATCTGACTATTATAACAGTGAGAGGAAAATACAAGATGTGTCTTAAAAGTTCTTGACACATTTTAAAAGTTCATAGAGAAGCAACTGTCGTATTGTTGTCATAGCAACAAACGTTTGTTGTCGCAACATACGTTTGTTGTCGTGACAACAAACTGTCGTATGAATGGGTTTGCAGGGGTGCCCTCCCAAAGAGCAAGGGCGCACCAACTTAAATATCGCGACGCCTCTCCACCCGATAAGCAAAAGCCCGCCTAAAAAGTGAAAAATACCCCTCAAAACATCCCTCCTAAAAATTTTCATTCTGCGCTACGACCCCCCCCCCTCCCTAGGTGGGCACTCCTGTAGTTTGCTCTGTAATATTTCACAGATTCAAGAATTTTTTATGACAATAAGAATGACGTAAAGAAAATGAAAAAAAAGAAAAATGATTCTAAGTAGTTAACTTTGACGGCTTTATCATCGCAGTAAGAAAAACAGATGTCATGTGAGGTGTTTAAAAATTGTATTAAACAGAAAGCAATGCCTTTCATTACCAAAGTTCAGTGTGTGAACCGTTTGTTGCTCGAACCACATCTAAACGATACTCAAATTCATCCCATATCCACAAACGGTTCACACATTGAACTTTGGTAACGAAAAGTATTGTTTTCTGTTTAATAAAATGAAATTAAACACCTCACATGACGTTTGTTTTTCTTTATGTAACGATACAGCGATTACCAAAAATTGCAAAAGCTCATAACTAAACTCTTTGAGTCCTTTGGAATCCATAGGAGAGCCTTGGGCTGGATTTACGACTTTTTGAGAAACAGATTCATCCGGGTAAAGTTCAACAACACTTTGTCGGAGAGCTTTGGACTTTCTCAGGGTGTTCCTCAGGGATCTGTTCTGAGCCCAACCCTATTCTCATTATTTATAGCTGGACTTGAGAGGAAGGTTTCGAAAAGATGCGAAGTGGGGCTGTTCGCAGACGATTTAGTGCTATGGGACTCTGGCCCTGACATCAATAAATTGGAACGTTGTATCAACTCTACACTCGATGAAGTGTGTGGTTTCGCAGAGGGTCACAAATTGTGTTTTAACCCTTCCAAATCTACAGTTAGTTTCTTTACAACAAATAGGAGACTTTTTAACTACCAGCCAAAAATCTATATGAATGCTCATCCGCTTGCGGTGGAAAAGCACACTAAATACTTGGGCTTTGTTCTGGACAGCGAAGTTACTTGCAATAGACATATCGATCACTTAATACAAAAAAGCAAAAAACGCTTAATGATCTTAAAATATATTTCAGGGCGCGAATGGGGTGCCGACTCTAAAACTCTCAGAACTACTTACATGGCCCTAATAAGGCCTATTCTAGAATACGGCTATCCAGTCCACAGCTGTGCCTCAAACACCAACTTACAAAAGCTTGAAAGGGTACAGCTTAGTGCGGCTCGTATTATTACAGGACTTCGTAATAGTTGCCCAAATGAGATAGTACTATATGAGGCTGATCTGCAACCTCTCAACCTTAGAAGAAAAACTAATTTGGTGAAATATTTCTCAAAGCTCACCAGTTATGGGACCCAGAATCGAACGTCTGAGTTCTTGTTGGGGTGGACCATCAATAAACGATTAAAGAAAAATAGCCCTTTAAGTTTGGCTGACTCAGACAACTTGATCCCAAAAAATGTAATTCAGCATTGTTTGAAACAGAGCATTAATCCCTCAATTGTTTTAAACAGAGTCTAATTCCACACGGATCTTCCATCCCAGGTGAACAAGAAATCGGATGCACCGGCTTATTTGAAACAATTGGCTTTAGAAGTGATAAACAGGGGATCCCGGGGGAACAGGGGAGAAGTGATAATCAGGGATATCCTGAGGACTCTATTTTAATGTATACGGATGGTAGTAAGGATGAACATAACTGCTCTGGTAGTGGTGTTTATATCTTATTCCAAGGGTGTGCAACAAAATTAAGCAAAAGAAATCCAGACTGTTGCTCAGTTTTTAGAAGCGAGCTTATTGCTATCTATAAGGGGCTCGGTTCAATTTTGTCTTCTCCCGGCTCTTCAGCCGTTTGGATTCTGTCAGATAGCCGAAGTTCCATCCAGTACCTCTCTAATTGGCATAAAGTGGGTGATGGTACTGGTGTTTCTATTATTAACAAACTGGAGCATATTTCTTCTTTTCGAGAGGTGCATTTTCAGTGGATTCCATCTCACGTTGATGTACACGGTAACGAGATGGCCGATATCTTGGCTAAAAAAGGGACTGGTGAGCCATTATATGCACCTGATTCCTTGACTTACTTGGAGCTATTTTCTAAGGCTAAAAGAGATGCAAAGTCCTCCTGGAGTGTCCCTCCTACCCATAATTGGTACCAGGCGAAGTGCCCGGGAGGTGCATTATCTATCAAGTGTGGTAGGCGAGATCAGACGATCATCACTAGGCTCATTAGTGGACACCTAAAATCATTGACTTATTGCAGTGGAAAAAAGACTTTTCCAACCTGTGTGAAGTTTTCCGACCATCAGGCCACCCCCGAACATATACTGAATTGTCTGGGACTTTCAAGATTGGATCTTTTGGAGGATCCAATGTTGGTGTTGGATTTCTTGAGAGTGACGAACTTCATAGACCTGGTTTAGCACTGCTAAACACCGGAGATTTGCAACAACAACAACAACAACAACCTAAAATTGCACTTTTTTCTTTCTTTCTTTTGCTTTTTTATTTTCCTGTTTCATTTTTTACGATGTCATAAAATGTTTTTGAATTTGTGAAGGATTAGGGTGCAAATTGCATATTTATATGACAATTTGTTGTTTTTCTATAAATTTTTAATATGTGTCCAGGACTTTTCGGACACCTTGTATATTAGAAGAGCTATTATTCCTCATTCCGTGGTTAAAGCACACTTAAAAGTGACAATTTTTTAAAAAATAAATAAACAAACTTAATCCTTATATATATATAATAGCCAAAATCCCTGATCGAGTAACGCGCTGACTTCACCAGCAATGAAACTCGCGCCATAGCATGTGTGACGGCATTATTTCATTGTTGAAGCACCAAACATTCAGTAAATAATTTATGATTTGATAATATTTTTTGGCAATGGGTGACCGGCAGGGAAACGTTTTATTGTGACAAGGCTGAACTAGATCCGGCAACTTAACTGTTTTACTAGACTAGTAAGACTGCCAATTTAAGAGAATGAAGAAACGAAAAAGTGGTCAACTATGAACAATATCTACTGAAGTTTTGGGTTAATCCACTGGAGTGAGGGTTAAAATTTCAACTATCAAAATATGATCAAACAGACAATTGTTTCGTTCAAATGTAGAAGTAATTTTCACCCGTCATACCATGACGGGCGATTTTCAGTTATAATAATAAGTTTCATTGTTTGTGAAACGATTGAAAAATGACGAATATGACGCTTGTAATTTATAATTTTTCAATCAAGTAAGTTAGAGGAAATGGATCTATATTTGTTATTAAAATAGATATAGATTATGATAACTTAATTCTGTTTTGATCCAATTTCATTTTCTGAACAAAAATTCTTTTTAATGTTTTTCAAAACAATGTCACTACTTGTTTTTGGTTGTCTACTAAAATCGTGCCAGATAAAACGGTTGGAATTAAGGACGGAGTATTGAATCTGATAAAGATCTTAAAGATGGTGTCAAACATGTCATGCGTGAATGTTAACTGAAATAAGCTGAAAATAACTGATTACAAATGATTAGTTCTCACCCGTTCTAGCGGTGTTACAAGGATTGCGTGGCACGAAAGCATCTAAAATTACTGCTTTGAAGCTTTGCAGAATGATCTCGCTGTTCTGCATGCTAGCGAATTTTCAATTTTAAGGTTTTAGTACTCTTTTAACGTGTAAAGAGAGTTAGGTTAATTAGGGGTCCATGAGGTACCAATTACCCTAACTAATCTTATGGGATAAATAGAAGCAAACTGTATTGCTACACATATGGGGATTATAAAAAAAACTAGAAAATCATCCGTGAAGGTATGACGGGTGAAAACTGCTTTAACATTTGAGTGAAGCAACTGCCTGTTTGGGGATATTTTGATCGTTAAAATTTTGAGTCGCATAAATTTTGGTAATTCATTGTTACTTTCTGGGAAAATCAAAAAAATGCCAAAATATTGACAAAAGTTGAAAAAAAAAATGAATTTTGACCTCTTGAATTCAAATTATGTTTTTCGCAATCACGAGTGTGTGTGTATGTAGGCATGTGTGTTTATGTGTGTGTGTGAGGGGGGTATGTGTGTTTGTGTGTAGGGGGTATGTGTATGTGTGTAGCCATGTATGTTTATGTCTGTGTGCAGGTATGAGTGTGTGGGTAGTTGTGTGTATGAGTGTTTGTGTGTGTGGGTGGAAATGTGTGAATGTGTGTGTAGGCATATGTGTTTGTGTCTGTGTGCAGGCATGAGTGTGTGGGTAGTTGTGTGTAGGTGTGTGTGCATGTGTAGGTGTCTGTATGTATGCGTGTGTGTGTATGTGTTTGAGTGTGTGTATGTGTTTGTGTGTGTATGTGTTTGTGTACGTGTGTGTAGGCGTATGTATGTGTGTATGTGTTTGTGCGTGTGTGTACGTGCATGTATGTATGCGTGTAAGTGTAGGATATTGACGCAACCTGGAGACGGTTTTCGCTAGAGGAGTAGCATCGTGAGGCGGCCGGTCGACGGTGATGCTGCAGAGGGTGATGGTGGGAAAATAAAATGATAGGACCTGAAAACAGTCAAGTGAAAGCAATAAGCAATCGTGATTGCTCAAAAAAACTTAAAATCTCAGTTATTAAAATCTTTTTTGTAAACATATATATTAAAATTCAATAAACACTCTCAATTGTAAAGTAATTCATGTTCATAAATAACATCATTGTTGGTGACGTCAGAGCGTTACTCGATGAGTGATTTTAGCTATTATATATATGAGGATACTAAGGTTAGTGAGTTTTGAGTAGACAATACAAGGAAAACGTTCAGAAAGCTTGCTGAATATCCAAACAACTGTGTAAGTAAATGGAAATAACCGACGTTTTGTGGTACAACATTACAGATTACTGCAGATACGCGTTTCGGGGTTTCAAGGAACGCCTTTTTCAATGCAAAATAGTGAGCTTTTGGATGTAAAGATTTCCTTTTACCTGTTGCCTTTACATCCAAAAGTTCACCATTTAGCACTGAAAAGAGAGGTTCCTTGAATTCCCGAATCACATGTCTGGAATAATCTGTAATTTTGTGCTACAAAAAGGCAGTTATTTCATTTTACTTCTCTGCATGAATGTATTTATCTCTTATTTCTTAACTGTGTAAGTGTCAACAATGTTTGAAAGTGACAGTGAAAAAATTTCTTTAGTGGTGTCACATTTTCCTCTCCAATAGATCCGGAAAAGCGAAGTTCATTAAACAGTTATAAAGTTGCTATGTAACTGTTCATAAAAACATTTAGTCAAGAACTTCGCTTGACCTGCTATTTTTGATGTGCAAGTTAGTTGTTTCCAACTAAACGATGGATATTGTACCCTGGGGAAAAATGGACGCAACTGAACATTTTGTACTACTTGGAAGAAAATAATTTGATGTGAATGAATGTGATGCAACGATTAATTTATACAAGATACAGGCAAAAGTCATACTTTTAGGAGTATTTTCTATAAAGTTATCGCATTTAATTATTTGAAAAATGTTGCTCAACAAAATGATTTCCTGCTACATTTGGAGGACTTTTGGCTTTTACCGCCTATTTCTATTTTACCTTACTTTCCATAAAATAAATACGAAATAAACAGAGTGAATACAAATTAGTAATTTATAAATGACTGAAATGAATAATAAATAATAATTAGATAATAAATACAAAAATAATTAGACAATAAGTTTTAAAAAGCATGCAGGAAAGGCGTAATGCCATTAAAGTCACTAGAAAAAAAGATTAAGTCAAAAAATAAGCTAAATTAGTTCATCGAAAATAAAAATATTTTATGAAAATGTGAGGAGGAAATATGCGTAAGATGCGTCTACACAAATATAAGTTTTATCTCGCGGCTTGTTATGTGGGTGCCTTTACATGAGTACGCATAAAATTTCAAGGAGTCACGAGAAGTCCATCATGGGTCACAGGGTGAGTATTGTTGCTCAACTTCTAAAACCTCTAAGTTGGGTGTGTATGAAACGGTTTTCTATTTCCATCAACCTTATGGGGAAAGAAATTGTATTTTTTTATCCCCTAGTCTCCGGCGAAAATGAAAACACTCTCGTGTAAATGAAAACGGTCTAGGATAAATGAAAAATAATTTTTTTCGCTAGCAAGTAGGTAACGGCACCAGTAACAGACATGCTTAAGACATCGCTCTCAGGTTAACTCAATTTTCTGACCCTTTTAAAGTATTTAGAACTTTTAAACTATTTTTCTCTCATGAAACTACATTTTTTCTAACGTTTGGCTGCATCTGGATACTCTGAATGAGTTAATTCTATTTTTATTTGCTGAATTTCGAAAAAAATTTCGACCCCCAGTAACAGATACCGAAAATTCTGATGATACCCAGCAGCAGACAGGATGAGGAAAGGATGAGTAATGGACAAAATTCCCCTTTTCTCTTTCAAAAATGTACAAAAATGTTTTATTTTTAGAACTAAAACCTTATTAAATTAAAATGAACATGAAACACCGGCAGACCTCGTGGTGGCTGTTGTTCATAACCTTCCACCACTGTCTTGTAAATACCAGCTGGCTCATAAAACTCTCTCTGATAACAGTAGATGGTTGTATCGTATTCATGGGCCACAGCAACATCAGTTTTACCCGCATAAAAATTCTTATTATTAAAATCCAAAACTACGACTGTATGTTACTGGTACCGTTACCCTAGTCCTAAAGTGAAACTTTTCATACACAGTTACTTTCAGGGAGTGTAGTCTTTGATACAATGCTCAAAATTTTACTTCTCAGTTCGTCCAAGAGATAGAGAAAAATCTGCAGCTAAAACGTTGAAAGTTTATTTCCAATTAAATCAACTTCCCTACTTAGTCATCAGTGTTTTAGCTATTTCTCAAGTCAGAGTAATACCTTATTATATAACGTAGCTTAGGTATACTAGTACCTAAACAATTTTCGTCTTAAAATCGTACTATACAACACATCAGTTTCTAAAGCTACTGCAAAAATGTAATTCTTAATAAATTTAGGAAGTGTAGATAGTTTTCTTGCTATCTGTGAGCATTAAAATCATGTTAAAAGCTACATTTAGTTAGCTTAGTTTTTAGTTTAATTTAGTTTTTTCCCCTAAAGAACACTCAACTTTGCAATAGTTTTAACATAAGGGACATAATATCTCAGCTCATATAGCCAGCAAATAAGTGGACCAAAAAAAAAAAAAAAAAAAATTCCCTGCAGTACCAGTAATTGTAGGAAAGGTTCTAGCAGGTATAATGCTGTCGTATAGTATCCACATTACGTGACTGCATTTTGGAAATTTCCTTACAATTCTCGAACGTGATAAGAATATAGAAACGTTACATTGTAGCTATTGTCAAGAATCATACATCTCGGAGTGTTTAAAATTGGAGAGAATGCATTCTGGCGGTCAGTTTTTTTTCTTGCTTACTGCTCTATATATTAAAATATCTCACTCAGTTTGCATTCTGTCTTAGTGGAACAATGACAGACAAAGATTGGTTGGAGCTGCATTTTTTATTCTCGGAAAGGTGAAGTTAAATAAAATTTCGTTTTTCAAATGTTAGACTACGTGTCTAAGGATTCCCAAAGATCTGCGAGTCGCAGGTTAAAAAGCGTTGCATTCGGTCAATCTCTCTGTAGTATATTTTCTCTGTTTGTTTTTTCACTGTCTGTTATAGTTTACTTCTTGCAATCTTAGAATAGGAATAAAAATGGAGGAAGCACTTAGCTTAAGCTGACCCACAGACCCCAAGTCAGGTGACTCAACAACAACGAACGGTTGGCAAGTTTTGTGTGAAGCAAGGGAAAGAAACTTGATTTCTTCCAATGATTTGCTTTAAAATATACCACGTGACTTGGGATCTTGGTTTCATGGATGAAAGTCATCACTCCCTTCATTTTGTCTCTTCTCAATTGTTGCAATATTTACGACTACCAACATCAGTGGGATTTTTTTGACGAATGATTTGCTATTAAGTATCGATCAATGTTGTGAAAATAATTGCTTTTTATTTCCCTGTATAAATCAGCAAAAGCCCTTTAACGAGCTGAATGAGAATTTAACCTCAACAAGTAGTAGCCCTACATCAGTTACTTTAAAAGTAAGAGAATTTAGTGAATGAATCAGTACAAGCAAAGTTATAATCATCGATGCTGTGTTGAAGTCACGTAAAATTTTTCTTATAGATTGAAACAAAATTGCATATTTCGGAAACAAATTCTGCAAAACCTTAACTCAAACTACCAATTTGCTCATTCAAAATCGGAACAAAATTTCGTGTGTCAACATTTTTGATGTCGATTGAACGCAATTTACGATGATCAGTTAGTAAATTGCAATCCATTTTCTTGAAATTGATTTTTATGATAGAAATTTTGACTTATCCTCTGAACCTTTCAAATCGTCGTCCCGATTTCATCAATATCTTTGATGAAATCGGGCAATGACATTGCAATTCTTTGAATGTTTTACAAATTTATACGCAGGAAAAGTTGTTAATATGACTTCCACTGTTACCTGTCCACTGACTCGTTGCATTCAACAATAGTAGTTCTATTTGTTCTAATGAATAGATTAATCAATTTTTGAAAATCTAGTCAATGTACGAATGTGTTACTTTACATTATCTTGAATAATTAGTGTGATTTCGTAAAACGATTCTCTTAGTCAAAATTTTTTTTCATGTCTTAAAACATCCTATCACTGACTCTTGACTTCTGATCTCGTTAAAGCTATTCTCGCTGCTCTAAAACAAAGAGAGGCATGAACAAAATCGCAGTGGGCATGGGTCCAAGTCAAGCAAATCATAAAGACCCATTCTCATTAAGGACAAAACTGAATAACATGTCTTTTTAAAAGAAAATTGAATCTACCTCATGCAATGATTTAGAATCAGCCCTTTCTTCACAGAGACGTGTGATATGGGTATTTGCTTTTAGGTGAGACAGTACCCCGTTGAGATGACTGAGAGAGACAGTTATCTCGTTTGCTCGCTGCTCTACTTTGGATAAATGCTTCCTCTCTGATGCTCTGAGGACAGCAAAATGGCTAAAGCTTCGTGGATTCTCGTACTGTTTAAAATTATAATGAGGGGCATGCGGTTGAAATTCATTTGCGAAGTCATTGGCTTTCTTTTAATGCAAGTATTCGTATTCAGAAGGAGAAAAGTCACGCGACTTTTTATGCGATTCGGACGTGTTTGATTTTTAAGGTGGGTGAATGTGTGTGTGACACTGGTTTCTCTGTTTCTCTTGAATGGACACTAGTATCTCAAATGATTTTTGAATGAATAATGGATTTATGTTTTTTGGGGAATAATTTGAGTTTTTTGTGGCGTGTAACATTTTCATACCTATCTCTTTTACTTATAATGAGATGCATCAGATAATAGACTGTTAGTTAATCGTTTATGACTGTTTCAATTTATAAAACAGCTAGATAACATCAATGGAGCAATTAATTAATGTTATATCTAAGAAACATATAAAATATATCATGTGTTTTTTTTTTTTTTTTCAAAAAAATGCTGTGTAAGTTAGGGGTTCCCAAACTATGTGCTACGGAATCCTGGGGTACCTTAAGAAAAGGCTAGGGTGCCGCGAATTGGCCATGAAATCATGATGGTATGTATAAAACAGAGGTTGACTTGAGTGGCGTGAGAAATTTCTAACTGGTCAAAGGGTGTCGTGAATCGGAAGAGTTTGAGAATCCTTGGTGTAAGGCTTACACGACTTGATAATGATTGATTGACCTTTTCTGAAGTTTTAAAAGCATATTAGAGTATAAAAGTTTTTTCTTAGGCGAGCTTCGGATGTTCCCGCCATTGTGGATTTGAAATTGAAATTTTGCACAAAACTTTTGTTGGAAATCATGGCTTTCGATAGTTGGAGCACCTGGAAGCAAAGGTGTGCAAGTGCCAAAATTGAAATAATGGAGATAGCTGGTACAAATCGTAGGAATACTTTGGGCTAAATTCTGCTTTCTACATATGTTTGCTAAGCTGAACCAACCTGTTTTGCTTCTTGATTGGGTTGCTGTTTGATTGAGGATTAAATTTGAGTGAATAAGAAACCACAGTTAAGAAGCAAAACACGCTACTTCATCGTAGAAGACATAGGCAGAAAGCGGGGTTTAGCCCCAAGATGATGTGTTGCTTCTTAAGCTACGATTTAGGATTTAGCCCTGGTAGGTGCTGCTATGCAGCATGATTTAGAAAAACTTTTCAGTGAAAACTTAACTGCGGGTTGAAATGTGTTTTACTCATTACTTAAAAAAAAAAACTTATTGCTCAATTCGTTTGCATGGGCGTGACTTTTATATATTTGCACTTTATTCCAAGATTCATAAATGTTAAACCACACTTCCCCACAGGTCCTGGGATGAATTTTTCTGCCCCTCTCATAAGAAAATCTGCACATTCTCCGAGTAGTATTCTTCAAAGATACGAAAAAACAAAGAAATTTACCTTTGTTTGGTGCCCTTAAAATTGTGCTGCTTAGGTCCACGGACATGCAGGTCCATGCGTTAATCAGACCCTGGACGCGTACAAATATCTCGTTTGTTGAAATGGGTTGAGCATTGTATCCCTTTGCTTTTCATTGGCTCATACCTTTGACAGCTTCTAATTTACATAGGAGAATTTCAGACAAAAAGAAATCTGGACTGACGGGGACTTATCTTCAGAGAAATTATATAAAAACGAAACTAATACAGAACGAAAGCAGGGCAATGGGTAAGCCTTCTGGTGCGGAACACTCACTTGAGGGGGCTCAGACGAATCGATGTGTGTCAAGGCCAACCAAGCGTGCACCCTCCCGGGGAAGGTGCCGATTTTGACAGGAACATCTTCAGCAGACGATCTCCGCTTGGAGGAAGAAATTTTGCTTTTCGAAAAGGATGAGCAGGAATTAAGGAAAAGGATTTTCCCTTTGATTGTTTAGGACAGTGTCGTGCTTCGATGCAAATTGCTTGTGGGAATTGGGAGAAAGAGATGGGCTTATTTGTTAACGTCATTCAGTTAGATTCTCTTCCGAAAGTCTTTTGGGTAATAAAACTTGATTGAAGGCGGAGATAGTACAAAAGAAAAAAAATGGATTATTTTTGCGATGCCACCATTTTAGTTATTATCTTTTAAAAAGATAATTTTCCTTTCATTTAGTTATTTGTGTTCCATTTCTCTTGGAATGAGGTAATATTCTTCCTCGAATTGCTTTACTAAATTCTCCTTAAAATGTCATTGGAAATTCATTTATTCCATGGAAAAAAATCTAATTTAGAAAGCGATACTTTACAAGCACTTTCAAAAATGGATCAGATTTTCCAATCAAATGTTTTTGATGTGAAACAGTATCAGTATTTCGAAAAAATCAGCTGGGAAGCAGGAAGTACTTGGTAAGAAGCCATTTTGTCGGTCCGATTAAAACTCGATTGTGTCTTCAATGGCCCGCTTATATTCGGAGCATTTTTGAATTTCATCGTAATTTGCTGGCTGACCGAAACATTATTTCTACAAGCTGTAGGAGTCTTAGAGGATTTGAATTTTTATCCCGCATTTTAGTAGACAGCTTTACTTCGTTCTAACTCTAATGCATATTTTAATGAAGTTATTTTTCCTTTGGAAAGAGAAATTTTATTTTATTCTAACTGTTTCATATATTTTAATTATTTTTTCCTTCTTCTGGGAGGGGACTTTTCATTTTGGTCTAATTGTTCAATGTGTATTTTAAAAACTCTTTTTCTTCAGATGAATTGAATTTTCATTTTGTTCTAATTGAAATGCTTATTTTGATTAAATTCCTTTTTCTTGCGTGGGGAGCTTTGAGAGGCAGTTGTCGCTATCCTGATAGGGATTTTAAAAATTACTATACGAATTATGGATCTCAGATTAAATCATTTGTTCGTATTTTAGTTAAAGAAAGTAATTTCATTGATTGGGGCAGATTTTCAGCAACTTAAAGGACTCCTTGGGAACTCATAGCACGGGAACTACCATGCCGGAACGGCTAGTTGTGAATAAAAGTAATATTTTTATGAAAAACAATCGAATAATTGTATATAGCAAGTAAAACTAGTTTTTGAAATGTGCAGCTAATTTCACTTTTTTATGATGCGGGATGATAAAATTTCGTTCTCTTCAATTCGATTTTGACTTCCTAAAGACTGGGGTGATTGAATTTTTACTGGATAAGGTATCATATGCTTTAACAAAATTACAGCACAAATTCAAGATACATTCTTTCACTAGAAAATGAAAAAAAAAAAAGTCAATTATTGAAAGTGTCTTTCATAGTCTGTGTAACAAGTAAAAAAAAGTAAAATGTGCTATAACGCTTTGATGTGTCGAACGTCGTGAGTAATCAATAGTTTGAAAGAAAAATAACCAAAGTGATTTCTTTACAGCACAGAAAGACTAACACGCTCTTAACATTGTGACCCACCAAAAAGGTCACACTGAACTTTTCTAGTAGATTAACGTGTCCACCGGCAAGTCAGAACTTATTTTCGGGCATTGCTGCTAAAAGTTTCTGTGTGCACTGGAGGTACTTTATATCATAATAAAGAAGCATGGATACTGTATTTGTATTAGGGTTGGGTTTTGGACTATTCGAAACTGGTTTAGGACAGGACATGTGGTTTTACTGTCTAAAACTGTCTAAAGCTGTCCAAAAGTGTCTCAAACTGTCCAAAAGCTATAGGGGTGTAATCTTATCAATTCGTATTTACGGCAATATTTGTAATGTGTAAATATAAATACTAATGAGGTTTAATTAATGGGAATTTGACATTTTTTTCTCTAAAATGTTCATTTAAAAATATTTTACATAAAAAAAAAATCCAATAGCTCTATTAGTATACAAAAACTTCCTCGTGTAAAAATATCCTAAATTCACAACACTACCAAGAAGACTAATTTCAGTTACATTTATAGCTCAAAATAATGTTATTAAATGTGCAATATTTAGGTGCAAAAGCTTAATTTTTTTAAAGGCTTTTGCAAATAAGTTTTACATGATGTTTTAACGGAAATTATTTTTTAAATCATAGATTAAAGAACAATAAATTAATGATTAAATATATGCACTTAAATTTTTAAAACTTGTGCTATTTCTTTTTTAGTTCATATTTTTAATATAATACATTCTGTAACTACAAAAATTTGTAATTTGTTGCATTTGAGTAATCATTGAAAATTTTGAACACTCTCTATTTCACACAAGCATAATTAAATGTCTAAAAATTTGGTTACTATTATGGACCAAAAAAAAAAAAAAAAACTCATGCATACAAATTGAAATTTTTAATAAAGAATTTAACTTCTATGTAACTAAATTAGAATCAGCTGTATAAATAAGTTACATATATATATACTTGAATGTTCACATTGAATAAATATTCAGGGGAAAAAAACATAACTTTGTTGCATTTTGTTGTGTTTGATATTTGCTTACAAAATATAGTTTCTCAAAAAACTAGTTTTGGAAACTTTTGGACAGTTTTGGACACAAAGGATTTGAACAATAAAAACCTTGGCAACACTGCTTTCATTGGCACATATGCAATATACATAAATATGGGAACATTTGGTTACAATTATCAAAAAAAAAAAAAAAAAAGGTTAAACTCATGCATAGAAATTGAAAATTTTAATCAAGAATTCAACTTTTATGTAACTAGATAAAAATCAGCTGCATAAATAAGTTGAATGTTTACATTGAACAAATGTTCAATATAAAACATTACTTTGATATATTTTATTCTGTTTTTGAGGTTTCTCGCAAAATCCAATTTTTTTAAAAAAATATAGTTTTGGACACTTTCGGTCACTTTTGGACACAAGGGTTTTGAACAAGACGGTAAAAACCAAGGTTTTTACCGTAGTGTCCAAAACCTTGCCAACCCTGATTTTTATACTAGTTAAATGGTTTTAAAATTGCGAAGAAACAGTATAGTTAAAAACTAATTTTATGTCCTTCGAAGTGAAGGAATAGATTTCATTTTTTTTTTCGTGAACGTGCTAAGTCAAAGAAAAAAAAATCAGTACTTGATGTATTAAGACTTATATTAATGTAACAATATTTTTTCAGCATTATTTTAAGTGAACTAACACTATTCCGATTCTGAACTGAGCTCTTAGTTTCCGACTACGCTGACATGGCCTCTCGTCGGCCTGCGTGTGGCCGGTTATTTTGTTCAATGCAAATTGAAAGCAACGATTAGTAACAATTTCACAAAATTTTAACCAAATATTCAGAAAGTGGTTTTTAGTAATCAAACACAAACTTCGCATTAATAGAATAAGCAACAAGTAATGACAACAATAATTCTTCGTTTGTAGTTTTCCTTATTTTTCCATATTTCATACGTTATTTGAAAAAAATTTGATGGTTAAAAAACATATACATATTCTGACTTGCCAGCGAGAATCATATCAGATGCGAGTAAAAAAAGGTTTAGCATCTTTGGTATATGCGATTTCAATTCCTTTGTCCATATTTATTAGATTCGTTGGTTTAGTCAGGCCAACTACGACAACACTGCGTGTCAGACCGCGGATATGTCGTGTGACTGCAATCGTAGTAATCACGGGAAAATACCTGGCACGATTTCGGCGTGGGAGCTACTGTGACAATTTCGTGGTTCAGACAACCCTTTAAACCTACTTAGTAGTATGTTCTTCCCAGTAAGTAGAACAGCTATATGACTGGCAAAGAGTGTTTTGTAACCGGGATCAATTAGAATTATTTTTTAGGATAATAAATTATTTTGTTTTGTTATTTTTTTATGATTCAAAAACGGTCATGAAATCTTTATTGTATATTATGTTCAACTTCAAGATGTTGAAACGTTATTTCAAATTATTATTCCTTAATTTGTCCCTCTGAAAATAAGGACTGGCCTGGCTTGATGCGCAATGATGTTATGTAGGTGATTAAATTTTGTATTTAGTAAATTTTTGCCAAAATCATTTCCTAGAACTCTAAATAAATATGCTTTTCCCAAACATTGCGCTTTAAAATTGAACAACGGAAAAAATTGAAATAGAAAACTACGCAATAAAGTAAAATAGTTTACTAGTTGGGAAGAAATTAAGTTAGGCAACGTTTAATGATGAAACTAAAGGACAAACAAAATCTTTTTTTTCTAAACTGTACACAAATACATTAAACAAAAAAAAAATGTCAAACACCAAAATAAAATTTATCAGATGGTATTTTTCGATTACTTTTGTCTAAGTACCTAACAAAAACAAAAAACTTCCCGTATACTCAGGACTATTTCCCAAACTTAATTCTTGTGCAATTCATTTCTTTCAGTCAGCCTTGTCTGCTTTTGTCACAGTAGCTTCCAGCAGTGTTTCAGAAAAAATATTTGGGAGCTCACCAAATTGAAAGGTGAATTAAGAACCAATTTACATTACATTTGTATTATTTTTGCAATAAAAACAACAAATATCTCGGGGGCGGCGTCTTTCCACGTTTTCCTCCACAACAATATTGGCTTCCAGAAGGAAAATATAAGGATTCTTTACTCTATAGTTGGGGCAAACCTAACCTGGCAGCATTGTGAAAGCTAAGCAAGTCTTAATCACAGCATTACAACGCTGCGAGGTTAGGTTTGCTCCAACTATAGTTACAATTTACAATTTAAATTCAAATCGTAACTTAGCGGAATCCGAAGACCAAAATTGTTACTACAGATTTTATTATTTTACTTAAAATTGGCAGGTCAACACATAACTCCTAATTGTGTTACCTTTAAATGTTTAAATTTTAGGAAACCGGGAGGTTTTATTCAGATGATAAATACATAGTTGAATTTTATTCTTAATTATCGATTTTCTTTTTTAATTGGTTTTTTTTCTTTATTTATTCCTGTAGTAAATAATTCCTATGTTTACATCAAAGAGTGGAAAGGGAAATACTATCCCATTTTATGGCATGCACTTAAAGGGTTAATTCATGAAGGTGAAAGTAACTACTGTTACTGACTGTTAATTAACTCAACAAGAAATTTTATGAAGGCAAAAATAAAATATTACTGGGTGAGTTTCGAAACTATTGACAGTTTGGTATCCTGACTTTATCAAAGTTTTTATGTTGATAAAATTATTTTTTTTGGCATTACAAAAGCATGTAGTAAGACACTGTTTTACACTTAATTCAGTGCATTCAGTGTTTTTTTTTCATGATCGTATATTAATAAACCCTTTCTGTTACTAAAGTCAGCTAGTAGCGGAATTTTCCTTGTCCTGACCAGGAAATTCATTTCCTTTTTCTTTCTTGCAATTCCAAGCAGCTTTTTTAATTTTTGTGCATTAAGAAGGGAGTAGTAGTTATTAGTTACACACAGCTGAAATAGATTTTAATGAACGGCTCATCCAACAGTTTAAAACTCCAATGCAGTTTGTGTCCTTATGTGCAACTCGTGAGTGTTACGCTTCGGAATTAAATATTTTTTACGTGCGAAATATTTATTTATCGTAGGTAGCAGCAGTGTTAGGAAGTCATATTTGTTTCTTATTAGAATGTGTAAGTCAAAAAACAGATATATTTATTCCTTATATGTTGTATATTGAAATGTGAATAGTATTTTAATGATTTCTTATGAGTGTTATCCAACCCATTTATTTTATAATATTTTTTTTTAAAGTATGGATGTATACAGTTAGGCAGTAATGTATTTTTTGTTAAGGAAACAAGAGACCTAGATAAATTTTCAAAAACATCGCTAGAATTTATTCCAGCGAAAAATTCGTATATAAATCTCACGAGTGTTACCGCTCATGAGTGTTACTTTTAAAAGGTAACATTCATGACAACCATTAAAAAAGAAAATGAAATTATGAGTGGATTCATAGTTATGGATATTGTTTTACCTTTAACTCATACTTTTATCAAAGAGAAATATTTTTCTCATATATTTATATTATAAATTCATATTTATTAAAAATTGAAGAGTGAACACTGACACAAAGCTAACGTTTGCAAAAATGTAATTTGTGCGTGGCTTAGGAAATGCTAATTCTCAAGATATGGTATTCAAATAACTACATATTATAGAAGAATTGCTACCAAAACTCTACAATAAATAATTTAAGGAATCCATCTCTGATGAGTGTTACCGTCTCTCATGAGTTACTATAGCTAAATTTTAGCATTGGTATTAATCAAGTTTTTCTTGAATCTTTAAAAATTGGTTTCAATATTGATTTTTTTAAAGCTATTCATGGTAATTGCAATAACAACATTTAATGTTTAATTTAATATGTTTGTATCGTAAACTTTGCTCTTCATTTTGGAAACAAAGCAGCACTCATGAGAAAAACATTTTCGCATACTTAAAATTTCTTAAATAAATAAATATTTAAACCATTTAGGCTCAAAACTGAGCAGTCAAGATAGTTTAAGCGAGATTTGTTGGATTATTTATTTTTAGAAAAGAAATTACAAAATGGTTTATAAAGGTAACACTCATGAGAAAAATGGTGACTTGCCAAGAAGTTTTTTGGAATTTCTAAAATCTAAGCACATTAACTCACAAATAATTATCTGGTTAGAAAGCTGTAAACTGTAAGGAATTTATCCCTAGGAAAGTTTTAATGTTTATAACAACAAAAATTTTCAAATTGTGTTGAAGCTATGTGTTAATGCATTTGAAAATCACCCTGCTCCAATTGCAATCATAAAGACTGAATCCATATTTTATGAAAGTAAAGATAAATAATGTTCCTACTTTTAACACATGCATATCAGCTTTATATTTTACATGTATAAAATATTAAGCATTCAATACAATTTATCATATGTAATTACTACAACAGTGTTTAATGAAAGTAAAACGAAATATTATTCCTGCATTTTTCATTTACAAACTATATAATATAAAAGGAAAGGAAACGGGAATGTTATGCTAAATTTTATGACACAAAATAAATCTGATACTTAATTAACTACAGAAAAATTATTGAAATTCTTATGAAGTGAAAACAACCTAAACGTTTTATTGAGGTTAAAAACTTTCTTCAAATGTTCATATATGCATTAAAACATTTTTTGACAAAAAGTCTGTCCATAAATGATATCATACTGTTTTCAACATTCCCCCCCCTCCCCCCACCTTTTCTCACAAAGTGCCATATTTCACTATCCCCTCCCTCCCCTCTCTTTGTTACATGTCACGCTATTTTTCAAAAATATATTCTTATTAAAAAAAAACCTGCGTGATGTCACACTTCCTGTTATGCCTCACTCCGGCTTGTTACAAACTGTCACAGTTTCACGAGCGTCCCTCTCCCCTCAAAGAGTGACATCATTAGTGGACAGCTCGAAAGACAAAAAAGAAAGGAAGTATTTATTCCAGTGTATACCAGTCATAACCAAGTTTATATTTTGTGAAAGTGAAAAGAATGACTATTTAATTTTTTAACGCATGCGATCAATCAAATTGCATGTGAAAATAGAAAGAAGTATATAACGAAAAAACTTTCACATGCGATCAATCAACTGAAATGACGGGTCCATACCGTATTTAATATTCGAAAACGCTATGATCTTCAATATCAGTGAATTCAGTGGAATGAGCTGTTATTTTAAAAATGTTTTGTCACGTTGTACTCTCTCTCTTTCTTTCTCTTCAAAATTAAAAGTCGAACTTTTTTTATGATAAAAGTTTCAATTTTAACTACCTATTTATTTATAGTTAGTTTATTAAAAACATTAATTCACACTATGTCCTTTTACATAAAAAATGGGAAACACAGTTACGCATCAAGTCGTTAACGGTACTTTGAAGTGTGAAAATATCGTGCAATGGCATTCGTGCAGAAACATAAGAAAATACTAACTTGCGTGAATCCATGAATTAAGAAGCTATTGAAGGAAAAAAAACCGAACGCATCACATTATTGTCAACCCTGTGAGTAAACAACTAAATAAATTTCCCGCTGCTAATAACTATGATTAGTGTACATGGGTGACATAAACTTTTTACAAAATAAGAAGGCAATTAAACCTGGCTCTGATAAAAGTCTACTTCCGATCGGGTGAGGCTCAAACTATTCCATTGGTTAAAATAGGAATGAAGAAAGCTATTTTGATTTGTTAATAACGATTTTCGGCGCTGTGCCAGTTTAAGAATTTCTGATATTTTAATCCAACCATAAATGAAATAGCCCAACGTCAAGCGTATCTAAGATTACGCTTTTCCAACACTCATACCGGAATTCAGCTGTAGGTTCTAGCTTATTTCCGACAAACAGTTTAAAACATTCTATATTTGAGAGCAGAAACTTCGACTTTCTCCGGTTTGCGTCCCCCTTTCAAAAGATTAAGCTCCGTCGTTTTAGGGATTAAGTTTTTGCTGAATTCTTTTTGCTCATGCCTCAGCTTAAAACTTAGATTTCATCCACTTTCGAATCATCTATTAGTGTCCTTTCCTTTTGAGAAAGAAAGTTATCATTGTTATTCGCCTGAGTAGAGCTTCATTCTGTTCATTTTTTTTCTGCTATTGTTTACTTCCAAATTTAAACACACTAATATTCACTACAGAAGCGATGCTCATGTTTTACTCTTTGCCTTCATAATAGTAGCTGAAATGGTTTCGCTAATAAGCTACAAATTCAATGATGATTTTGATAAAAGCAACATATTTGAAGATTTATATTTGTTAAGTCACGGAGAGTTATACATTCAATAAGTCACGGATAGAGTACAAATTTCCATCGATTTTCTATTTATGCTATACCTTCCGTACTAATTCGTGTTTTACATTACTTTCAAGTGCCCATACTTGGGACTGTTCCTAACTTGGGACATTTTGACGAATTTTGTTTTGAAGGCTGGTACGCCTGTCAATATCCACCAATAAATGATGTTGGAGGATATATGAATAGCTATCTTTTGAGGCAATATGAGTTAAACCGTAGTGCTTCAGCTTCATGGGTAAGTTTTATTACTTTGAAAATTTCGGGAAAATATGCGATTTTTAAGCATAGAAATAATTTTGGTTACCTACGGTTTCTGAGCAGTATTAGTTACATTTTTTTTTCACACTTCACCTTGGCTATGTACTTATGTTTTATCTGTGCAGATTTCTTCTAAACTAACTCAGTTTATTTTACTTATATATTAATTTTAGAAATTGCAAATGCGTTCGGAACTTGGGTCCACTGTTCGAAGCTTGGGTACTAAGACAGAAAAAGTGTCTATGAGATATTGAGTAAATAAATTGAATGAATATATTGACACAAAAAATAGTTAACAATTGACTATTCTGATGAAAGTAAATGTGTCATACCGTTACAAGATAAAAAAATATCATTGATAAAAAACAAATTGGAATCTATCGATGAAGAAAAGACGTTTTGCCAAAGTGTTAAAAATGTTAGTTCTACTTATGAAAATGTGTTTCAAAGTAGGGATAAGACCAATTTACTTGTTGTGAATTTCACGTCTTATGAAGAAAAGAAAATGAATGTGAAATGAGAAACATAGAGAGCTAAAAATAAGCAGTATGATTAATTAATTGGGCTTAATAATTACTTTTATGATTTCAAATGCTGACGGGAAAACATAAACATTACATTCAAAAGAATTAAGAAATCTAGGGACACAATCAGTACTTTCAGGGGCAAGTATACATTCTAAAATGTGGAAAAGTTTAAAAGACGGAATTATTTCTAGCTAATGTTATTTTTTCTTTTTTATTTAGTTACTAGTAGTACCCGCACGGCTTTGCCCGCAGTAGAAAATTATAAGGTCATTTGACTCGCCTGTTTATTTCCAAATAATGGATGATGAATTTCTCGCCAATTCGCTATGTTTATTTGCTCGCCCTTGTTATGGTAATTCGCTCATCTACGTTATGGTAATTTGCTCGCCCGTGTTACGGTAATTTGCTCATCCACGTTATGGTAATTTAATCTTCCACGTTATGGACATTTGCTCGTCCACGTTATGATAATTTCTTCGATAAAATGTTCTTAAAATTGGAATAGAAAAAGAACAAATCCGAGTTTTTCTATGCTACGAACTAATTTTGTGCCAAATTTCATGAAAATCGGCCGAACGATCTACGCGCTATGCGCGTAACAGACATCAAGACAGAGGTCCTGAGAGACAAAGATCCGGAGACACTGACTTTCAGCTTTATTACTAGTAAAGGTAAAGATAAAGTTATCTTCTTTAAGATGATAACTGGTGTCCCAAACTATTATCTATTCCGCATGCATAAAAAACGAATACAATTTAATTGTGTCCCAAGTTAGTGAACTGGATCCCTAACTTAAAACAATGAGTTTTTTTTTAAGGGAAATATCTACACATCTGTACCTAGTCCTGATATAAATTACTAAGATTTCTTAAAAATAGAATACTTTGCTTAAATTGAAAACATATGATTGATAGGCAGCTAATGGTAAAAGTTCATTAAGTATCCCAAGCATGGGCACTTGACTGTACTGATGATTCACACCAAGTTAGAGCACGGCATTTCTAATAATTTCCCATTCATGCTACAATTTCTTTATTAATTTGTGTTTTCCTAATAATACTATACCTTCCTTAGTCATTTGTGCTTTATATTATATTTCATGGCACAAATGATGTAATTGGTTGTAATATAGATTTTCCTCAACTGTAATCGTTGGACAAAAATTTTTAAACCAAAAAGTTTACTGTGTGTTAAATTACTCGCTACAGTAGCCATAAAAATTCCCCCTCCAATTTCATTACTAAATTATGATTTCAATTTCGTCTAAGAACTTTAAACTAGCAGCAATACATAAAAAAGATGTATGAAAATTAGTATTACCAGAATTGCCTCATAAATTTAGTTTCTGGTTGTAAGCAGCTCAAAAATATTTTTTCACCCTTTAAAAAATACATTTTTTTTTTTTAAATTTTAGCACTCGAAATTTCCACTTTTTATTCTTCTTTGGTTAAATATTACATGTTTGATGCTATTTTGTAAATAGAATAACTGCAAGATGGGTAAAAGGTATCCAAAAATAAACAGACTTAGTACTTTCCTTGGTATAATATTTTACACGAAATCGGGTTCGTTTGAAAGCAATGTATATTCTGACACAAACTTGACAATAGATTTCTTAAGTATGTCTAGTGTGGCTCTGATAGGCAGGGCTGTGGAGTCGGAGCCAGAATAATTTTGGGGTAAAGGATTCGGACTCCTTTTGTGGTAAACGAGTCGGAGTCGAGAGTTGAAGGTTTAAAATTTCAAGAGTCGGAGTCGGTCATTTCCCCAGAAAGTCCACAACTGTGCCAGTGCTTGCGGAATCAGAGTTGGAGTCTGGCTGATTTTGTGGTAAAGGAGTTGGAGTCGGGCGTCAAAGGTTTAAAGTTTCAGGAGTTGGAGTTGAAGTCGGACTGATCTTGAGGTAAAAGTGTCGGTGTCGGAGTCGGTTATATCCCCCCAATGGAGTCGGGCTGATTTTGTGGTCAAGGAGTAGGAGTTGGGAGTCGAAGGTTTAAAATTTCAGGAGTTGGAGTTTGAGTAGGACTGATCTTGGGGTAAAGGAATCGGTATCGGAGTCGGTCATTTCCCCCCAATGGAGTAGGACTGATTTTGTGGTCAAGGAGTCGGAATCGGCAGTCGAAGGTTTAAAATTTCAGGAGTTGGAGTTGGAGTCGGACTAATCTTGGGGTAAAGGAGCCGGTGTCGGAGTCGGTCATTCTCCCCCTAAGTCCGCAATTTTGTCAGTGCTTGCGGAATTAGAGTTGGAGTCGGGCTGACTTTGGGGTAAAGGAGTCGAGCTGATTTTGTGGTAAAAGAGTCGGAGTCGAGAGTCGAAGGTTTAAAATTTCAGGAGTTGGAGTTGGCTTTTTTCCCCCTAAGTCCGCAACTTTGCGCCAGTGCTTGTGGAGCCCGAGTTGGAGTCGGACTGGTTTTGAAGTAAAGGAGTCGGTGTCGGAGTTGGTCACTTTTCCTCCGATTCCGACTCCGAGCCCTGCTGATAAGTAGAGTTACGACCTTGACAATGTTACCTCTTTTTATAGAGTTAAGGAAAAAGAGACGGGTTATTGGCGCGGGTCTGAGATGGAGTGTACCTTTGCAAAATTACCACGAAAGTAATCCAATTCAACTCAGCACCAATTACTCTCCCCTATTACCCGAAAAAGGAGTAAACATTGTCAGGGAGATCAACTTACTAGACAGGCACTATAGTGGAATTGTTTTTGAAATAGAGAATTTTCAAAAAAAATGAAGAATATCACGCTCGTCGCGTGAGATATTTCAAACTATGAGTGGTTTTTCTCAGAAAAAAACTAAAATGACAATAAATACCTCAAGAGAGAACCCCATTCAAATAATACACCCTTTAGCCCTTGAAAATAAGAAAATACTGCACTATTTTCTTGCGAGTGCTACAATCCGGACTTAATTTCTAATTTAAAAAAGTGCAGGAACCCTACCTCCTTTAAAGATTGAAAATTCGAAAAAAAAAGAGAGAATTTCACCGTTTCTTCGAAATTCAAAAAAAAAAAAAAAAAGCTTCAGGGTAATCCTCCAGAAAACGCAACTTTTGATCACAAATATTTTTCAATTTTGAAATCTTTTGTTTTCTTTTCTTTTCATTCTTACACGAAAGTGTTACCTACTAGAAGTAGCCATAAAAAATGGCCCAACTAAGTTCCGACTATTTTACTTATAAATTGAAAAAAATAATTAATGCCTATTCACGGAAATAAAGAAAAAGAGAAAAACTTTTAATATTAAAAATAGAGGCCGATTAATTATCAAAGTAGTAATTTTGTTAGTTGTGCAAACAATCAGCTATTTTAATGATTAGTGGGAATATAATATTAAGCTCTCTTAATTAAAGTGCGGCTTAATTAGTAGTTTCAAATGTATGTTGAAAATAGTATTTAGCAAATTTGAGGACATACTGGCAGTTTGTAATTTTGGTAGAATGCCTATTATCGATGTATCCCCTCCATCAGTTATTTTCACCTCAGAAATAATGACATTGATAACGTCTGTCACAGAGGTGAGGATCTTTCCATTAATATAGGCCTAATAGATACATTTTTCATGGAGTTTTTTTTTTTCTTTGTTGCTACAATCTGCACATGTTAAGCAAATGAAAAAGAATGTTCACTTCTCTTTTTTTTACATTAATTTACATCCCTGAAGATCAAGTTCACGGAGGTGAGAAGTCAGAACAACCACAATAAGTTTTTAAAGCAAAATCTATCTTCTTGTTTTCTACAAAAATCTCACAACTTCAACTATGGCTAAAAATAAAAAAGGGGGGTGGGGCATCTTGTGTCATGGAAAACAAAATTTGATGTCATTACTGCCACGTGTTAATGAGAAATGGCATTTTGTGTTTAGTTAACGGAGGTGAGAATTTATTGTGTGACATGACTCCTTGTCCTTCTAAAACGAACTAAAACACAATATTAAAAAATTAAATATACCCTAATAATTAGTATTTGAGACACTTGGGAAAGGAATAATAAATAAATTAGTACACACTTTTAATTAAACAAGTTATTAAGCAACAAAAACAGTCACAAAAGATGTGTAACATGCCACGGAAGTGAGAATTCGCATGTTGTGAACCAGAAATATACTAAAATAAAAGTTATTATTAAGAAAAATGTTGGCAGGTTTAAATAGATATCTTTTTGGTGAAATTAAAAATCATTCTTAAATGAATTGTTCCTTAAAGATTTTACTGTAAAAGGCATGTGGCAGAAAAGTTACACTTTTTGAAGAATGACCCTTCAATGTTTTTTTAATGCTATAAGACCAAAACGTTGCAATGGGTATTACTATTAAAAAAAAGTAATTTATTTCTGTGTTCACAGATTACCTCTATATATCCCAAACCTATTAAAATCAACGAAAAAGGTGAGCTCTTTTTACAATTTTCGTAAATTTTGAAACCCATTTGTGTTAATTTTAAAGGATCCGCAATGATGTTAGTATAACAATGGTGCTGGAGACTATTTTTCTGTTTGTGAAACAGAGTATATAACTCAACAATGAAATCGAAATTTTTATTCGTCTCTCTATTGATCTAGAAAATTGTGATTAGTGACAACTAAATCGCCTAAAAAAATAATCACATAATAGCTTCGTATTGCGCAACAAGAATTGAATATTTGAATATTTGAATTTTAAACAATGAACAATTTCAAAGTTTTTCTCGCGATTTTTTGCCTAAGATTTCACTGAGGTGGGGCTTTTTCTCTTTCTTTTTGGTATTTTACGACTAAAACGTTGCAAAAGACTACTGCTGGTAGCGTACAGATACTCTTCGGTGCATCCCCTCAACGCAAGATCTTTATAAGTGCACCTCCCTCCCATAAGAATATTTTATGTTTTTTTTTTAATATAGCGTTCTTTTTTCAGAGCGTGCGCCCATAGACCTCCTGGGACCGCCCTCGCCTCAGTGGTACTATGTACGCCACTGACTACTGCATAAGAAAAATATTTATTTAGAGGGCATCTCTGAGAGGGAATCTTACAATCACGCAAAACTTTCATTCTGCACAACACGTTTTTCAGACAATTTTCGTGAATTTTGAAAGTAACAGCTTAATTTTTTAATGCAACATGGATTTTATAGTTAAAATGTGGGTCAAATAAGCTGTGAATCATCAACTAATTCTTAAACAAGTTCTTGCCCAGAATTAGTTACATTAACACTGCAGATCCATAATAACAGACAAAATATGTTTTAAACTAACGAAAAATAGGTGGGGGGCTTGCTTTTGTAACGTTTTTTGTCCAATAGCAGTATAGAAAGCTTTGAAACAAAATAAAGGAAAAAAAAATGAAACGGTGAAATTTTTCATTTATTTCGAATTTTCAGACTTGTTGCGTTATTACAAGATACTGTTATCTGACTTCAATTTATTTTCCTTTTTTGTTGTTTTAGTTCCTCTCTGATAGTAACAATAGCATTTTTTTTAAAGAAAACAACATTTTAAAATAGTCATGAAGAAACGGTGAAATTCTCCATTTTTTCAAAATATCAGGTTCGTTTCGCGGGCAGGATCGTTTTCGCGGAAACTATTATCCAATTCAAACATATTTATTCATTTATTTATTTATTTATTTGGATCTTATCAATTGAAACTTTTCCGCTCTGAAGCAATCTAAAAAAATATATTTTTTTTTTCACACCATCCTAATGTATACACATGGCAAGAAAGCTGACTAAAATAGGAGAAATCGATTGGGAATTACCAAAAGGTGTTGGCAGAAGTTTTATCAAACTGGTAAAAGCAACAATTATTAGACATTTGCCTGTAAAACATGAAGAGAACATTTTCGAAAACTGGATTAAAAACTTTTCTTCTTAAAATTTTGTTTAAAAATTGAAAATTAATGTAACTTATTTTTGTTTTCTAGCAAAAGAATGAAATAAAACACCGTTTTAATTGATCAGCTTGTTTGTGATAATCTTGCTAAGGAGGATAGCGGCTGAAACACCTAGAGTCCCTCCATGCAAATTACATTTCAGGTGAATGGGGGGGGGAGTGGAGGGGGTCGATTGCCAACCCGCGACTGAATTTTGGGGAAATTGTCACTTTGCATTTGTAGATGTTTTTTTTTTTTAATGTTTTTTCCTAAAAAGTGGAAAACTTTGAAATAACGGGACTGCGATAAAACAGAGGGAAATTTACTCAAGAACAGTAAAGACCGTAAAATAATCACAAATGTAAGCAAAGCAAAAGAAAAATACTTCTAACTTTTTGAGCTCGTCATAAAGCGAAAACAAAACTGTTTCAGTTGTAAAAAATTTCAAAACCAAAAGCACATTAAACAGAATACATGTATACTATATACAAAAATTTTAAGTTTGTTACACACGTTCTTATATACGCCTTTTGATTTACTTATGAATTTTTGTACTCAGAATTTCTGGAATGTCCGGAGGTGGGAGAAGGCGCTACATTTTTTTTTTTTACTTCTTTTATATATGGCATTTCTGTACCTCAGAGCGAGAACAACGTAAGTCACGTGATTGATATTTTACAGGAGAGAGGAAAAAGGTTTGTCTGGCGCATACAAAAGATGCTACACGCGCTCTTTTTACACTGGTAAATAATTGCAAAACATTTTTTTGTTTAGAATTGCGTTCACATGGCTCGATGCGGAATAGGACTCTACATACAATGCACTAATAAACAGAAAATCACAATTTTTGGACTTACGTCAGTTTGGCTCTGAGGTACAGATTTGTCCGATTCATTTTCAGAATGAAGATTTAGAATACTTCTGATTTTATTTTCTAATTATATTCATTCTTTGGAGAGAGGGGGTGGGACAGTCGATTAACTCATTTCCATTGGCTCTATGTAAATTAGCACGTATATAAATCTAATGCATATGCTTACACTATGATGCTTTTCATTTGAATTCCCTCTATGAAACTCAGGAGGGAATCTATCAAACTTGAAAGGACTTAGTATCCCTAGCACATATCAACTCGCTCTGTGATGAAACGTGCAAAAAAAAAATTGAAAAAACATTCCAAAATCTCTGAAATTTCATTTTTTTTGCAATAATTTTGTTAATTTTGAATTAAAAAAAAAACAATGATATTAGTCTTATATTTGAAAGTCAAAACTTTTCATGGACCATATATTCACAAAATGACGCTCAGGGGTCCAGTCTCTGGTTGATATAATCCCTTTTGCACATAATCCTCTCAACCAGCAAAAAAAAAAAAAAAAAAAAATCTTACCTGTCCATAAACTTCGATGAAGGAGAGTTGCAGCGGGAGAAAGATGCACACAAGGCTGGAGAACTTCCCTCTTTTCCCCCCTTCACACACGATGATGTCTTAAAGAACAGTTAAATAGTCCGAAGCGAAAGGCGTAAAGCGTGTTCGAGTGTCTCGAGCAAAAGTGTGTCTGGCAACACGCGCGAAGTGCACAACACTAAATGAGTTCGGGGGCAGGCCCGCTTGAGGATATATACCGAACATGAAGATGTGGAGCCCTGAAGCCTTCTCTCTCTCTGGGTGAACTAGTTTTTCGTTTTCGCTTCACCAACCCCAGCCCCCTTCGCATCCTCTATCCACCTATTAACGGATCTGCAGATGGGCAGCCCCTGAGAATAATGCAGTTTTGCTAATGGATCTGTTTCGCTTTTGTTTGCGCAAAATGGCAACAAAGATTTAACCTCCAAGTAAAATGGCGATACTCGAGGGGACCGCTTGAAGGAAAGCAGCCATGGTCACAATTTCTCAAAACAATAGCCACAACTATAATTGGACGAAGATGGATGGCATCAACCATTGACACCATCCCAAGGGGCTCCGAACTTAAACTTTTGGGAGGGGGCAGGACCCTATGATCAGTGGCGTGCACAAGGGGGTGGGGGCGTGGAAAGAATACCTTTTGGCCCGGGCTCAAAAATTTTGAAATGAAAGATGAAATACAGTGCCCGAAAAAAAAACAACTTTACATTAAGTAGGCAATTAAAAACTTTACATGCAAACATCTTGTTATGATTTTATTTGGGATCATCCCTAGTTCTTTGACCGAATACCGAATATTCTGCTAAATTGTGGCCGAATATTTGGTATTCGGTCAATTTGCAAGAGAGCATGCGAAGTAAAATCATGACAAGAAAAAGTTATGTCAAGTTTTAAATTGCCAACCAAATGGAACGATTTTTTTTTTTTTTTTTTTTTTTGCCAACACTGCACAAACTATGTAGAATTTATTTTTATATTTTTGTGAAAGTATCTCTTATACCCACGGAGATATAAGCATTTCCTTCAAAAATGCAAATTTTAGTTTAAGGTTTTCGGCTCATAGCACGCAAAGTTTTCTAACAACCGTTACTAAACTTTCAGAATATTTGATAGCATACAAAATAAACATATTAATAAAATTTGAAATTAAAATATATTGAAAATTTATTGAAATATAAACTTTTAAAGCAGTTGAATTTTCTCTGCGCTTGCGCGAAATATATCAATTTATAACCTTCATAATCTAAAGCCCAGATAGATCCTACACCTCATGACAAAATTCCAGCTCGATATCTTGAAAATTCAAAAAGTTATCAGCAATCTAATGAGCGGAATTTCAATAATTCTTGACAGGCAACGAATCGCAATGGGTCGTTCGCAAACTGACACTTGCCTACTGTCATTCAGTGTGATTCATAATAAAAACAAATTATTTGCGATTGATCCCTCACGAGTCGTCTTCCATCAAAGAATGGTTGAAATTCGGCTCATTAAATCGCTGATAACTTTTTGAATTTCAAGATATCGAGCTGGAATTTTATCACGAGGTGTAGGATCTATCTGGGCTTTGGATTATGAAGGTTATAAACTGGTATCTTTCACGCATGCGCAGTGAAAAATCAATTGCTTTAAACTTTCATATTTCATCAAATTTTTAATATTTCAACTTCAAATCTTATTATTATGTATGCTTTCAAATACACTGAAAGTTTGGTAACGTTTGACGGAAAACTCCGCGTATTATAAGACAAAAACCTTTCAAAAAATCGTATTTTTGAAAGAAATGCTTATATTTCCGTGGATATAAGAGATAATTTCACGAAGATTCAAAAATAAATTCTACATAGTTAGTACAGTGCCGACAAAAAAAAAAAATCTTTACATTTGGTTGCCAATTAAAAACTTAACATAACCTTCCCATGTCGTGATTTTACTTGGCATTATCTCTTGTGAATTGGCCTAATAGCGAATATTCGGCCACAATCTGGCCGATTCTTCGGTACTCGGTCAAATCACTTGGTAGCATGCCAAGTAAAATCATAAAAAGAAGTTTACATGTAAAGTTTTTAATTGCCAACCAAATGTAAAGATTTTTTTTTTTTGCCGGCACTATATATGTAGGGACGTAAGAGTAACAATATGGGGGGGGGCGCAAAAGGCATTTGTGACGGGATTCAAAATTTCTGTGCACGCCCCTGCCTATGATACTCTAAATCTGTACTGCCGTACTAAACACAAACGTCCTACCTGACCACTTCATCAAAATTAAGTTATTGTCACCAGATTGTTCATTGTGACATATTTTATCGAAAACAATATTTTATAGGCATTTGTGAGAGAGAAATTTTAAAAAATCCTGAGTCAAATGTATGCAGGCGTAAAACTTTAAACCACAATATCTCATTTTGACTCATCTCCAGGTTCTAGTTTTGCACTTAGCACTGCAGTTGTATAGTCCTGGAAAAGGAGTCAATTCTCCATTTGCTTAATGACACCCCGAATTTCACCGTATGATAAAAAACGAGAATGCTTATACCTTCATTTTCAACTGGGCTTCCCAAACTGGGTGCCGCGACATCCTGGGGTTCCATAGGAAGAGATTCATGGTATTAATGTATGTGTATTTAGCAAAGGGTGCCGTGAAAAAATCTAATTCTTCAAGGGGTGCCGCGAAACGGAAAAGTTTGGTAACCTCTGATATAAAGAGAAGAGACATAGGTGTCATTTAAAAAAAGAAAAAATACAGTAATGTATTTCTGTTTCCAAAAGTTGCCGATCAGTCAGACTAAATTTTCCAAACAACGATATTTTTGGGAGGTCACAGTGACTTTCCATCGGGACACCCCTGCATTATCTCTACATTTATTACGGGGGCCTCTTTTCCAGATCGTGCCATGGGCGTCTTCCATTTGTGTCAATAGTCTACAAAACAAGTTTTCATTGCCGATTTTTCATACCGGACCTTATTACTGTGCACGTACTAGCTCTCTCTGTGAAAGGACCATGATCATTGATCATCAAGATCTCAAAAACAGAACATAATATTCATAGAGTCTCCTAGATATTACCCGTAAGTTCATGAAACGAATATTTCAGAAAACGAATTTTTAACAGACATTTAATACTTTTTGCTTTGTTATTTCTAGTATAGTAATAGGATTCCCAATGTACACGTAGTAAAAGTTGTAACACAACAGCAATATTTATGATATTCGCATAGTGGGCAATTTCATTAAAAAATATCTTCCTATTCACCCAGAGGGAAAAACACTACATTTTAAAATGAGAAAAAAAGTACAGATTTAACTGATCTCGAATTCGGATGGTCGTAACACACATGATTCTGAGTGGGTCTCGACATTGCTTTGAGAAAAGCGAAGATGAAACGATTATTATGTGGTGGATACTTTCTCTTCCTACACTGCAATAAGAGTAAGAGTTCTCCTTGTTTTCTTTAAATTCGCTCATTGAACTCAATGAATTCGTTCTCCTCTTACATTCAAAGAAGGTCAAAGTTGGACTTAATATTTAATAGTGGTTTAGTAGTATGTATTTTCCTAGACTTGGCGAGATTTCAAGGTGAGCAAGAGTGGTTAGAAATGACGAAAACATTTCAATTTTAGTTCATCAAAACTGGAATGAATACGAAATATTGACACAAATTTAAAGCTAGTATTCTGAAAGGATTTTAGGAGTCATTATTGCAAAAAATGGAAAAAGAAAAGCAAAGGAAATGATCGAAAAAGAAAGAGAAGAGAGAGAAAGGAAAGAAAAGAGAGAGAGAAAGCGGGAAAAAAAAAGTTTCTCCAAAGAGGAGCTTCAAGATTTCAATGCAGAGTAAAAATTTTGAGCTCTCATTGAAAGAAGGTCTAAGTTGGGGTCTTACTTTTGATAGTGGCTATCTACTACTTATTTTCCTGGACTTGGCGAGATTCCAAAGTGAGCTGGAGTGGTTAGAAATAACGGAAACATTTCAATTTTAGTTCATCACAGCTGGAATGAACACAAGATATTGACAAAATTTGAAGCTAATATTCCCAAAAGATTTTGGAAGTCATTATATTCAAAAAAAAAAAAGAAAAGAAAAAGAAAGGATCGGAAGAGAAAGAGAAAGAAAGAGGAGAGAAAGAGAGAAAAAAATGAAGGAAAATAAAACAGGGAAAAAAATAAATGTTTCTCTGGAAATAAGTTTAAAGATTTCAATGCAGAGAAAAAGTTTCATACTCACATTCAAAGAAGACTAAAGTTAGACTTAAATGTTTGATAGTTTGGTTATGAACTAATTTTTTCCTGGGCTTGATGGGATTTCAAAGTGGGCTAGAGAGGTAAGAAAAAACAAAAACATTTCAATTTTAGTTCATCACAGCTGAAATGAATACAAGATATTGACAAAATTTGAATCTAATATTCTGAAAAGATTTTAGAAGCAAAAAAGAAAAAAAGAAAAGATAAAGGAAAAGGAAAGGATGGAAAAAGAAAGAGAAGAGAGAGAGAGAGAGAGGAAGGGGGGGGGAGTTCTCTGAAAAGGGGCTTCAAGATTTCAAAGCAGAGTAAAAATTTTGTACTCACTTTCAGGTTCCGAGACTTCCCTCACAATTGTTTATCCAGGACTCGGAAACGAATGACCCGCAAGGCACCGAGTCCATGTGACATACTTGAGCTCCGGAAATGAAGTATTATGAGTAAATTTTAAAATCATAAACAGGAATAGGAACATTTGAAGAATGCACGGAACAAATGGCAATAAATAATAAAAATAATGCTTTCGTTTGATTGTAAAGTTGTTGTAACAATCATCGATTTCTACTCTAAGGAATTAAAAAATATAGCAAAGTTACACAGGGTGAAATTGGTGACTTTGGATGCACGCAAATACCGACAGTGAAACTAATCAAGGACAAAAGATTTCTTTGTACTTGGTTTTTGTTGACTTTTGACTGGCAGCAAAACAAGGTTGCCGGCGCCTGCGTTGTACTACAACTTTATTTTTAGTTGCATAGCAGCAGAATTAAAGTAAACTAACGTTTAATCTCAAAAATGCCTAAACTGAACACAAACGCATGTAAGCAAAAGTTACACACAATTTTTGCTTCCCCTAAAGCTGTTAACAGCCTGAAACAGAAAAAAAAAATTCAGTTATACAAACCAATAACCGTCTTTCATAAATGAGTAAAAAAATCACGTTCATTAAAAAATAAATAAAATAGACTTGACTGTAAAATAGGTATATTCTATCGTGTAATAATTTACTTTTAACTACATACTAATTTTTGTCATTATTACTACTTATATAAGTTCAGAAGTTTAGAAAATGAGAAGTTATTTTCAGTTATACAAACCAATCTTTGCATTTTATAAATGAGAAAAAAAAAATCAGGTGCATCTGCATGAAAAAAAGATCTCACTGTAAAAAGGGAACATATTACCATATAATACTTTACTTTTAATTACATACCATTTTTTATGAGTGTTGCTACTTATATATCGTCGCCTTAGAGCAACAGTAAGATATCTAATCCCAGAAATAACAATAAGGTATCTTACTGTTGCTCTGATGCGACGATATATGTTTAGAAATTTAGAAAATGAGAAGTTATTTTAAGTTATTTTCCGTTATAGAAACTAATCTTAATCTTTTATAAATGGTAATAAAAAATCACGTGCATTTGCTTTAAAAAAGACCTAACTATGAAATAGGAACATATTACGATATAATCATTTATTTTTAATTACTTGCCAATTTTTATCGGTATTGCTACTTCTATATGTTTAGAAGTTTAGAAAATGAGAAGTTATTTTTTGTTACACAAACCAATATTTGTATTTTATAATGAGAAGAAAAAATCACGTACATTTCTATTTAAAAAGCACTCTAATTATAAAATGGAAACATACTAGTACCACATAATAATTCACTTTTGATTACATATCAATTTTTATGGAGCAAACTTTTTGTATCTGTTTAGAAGTTTTATCATATAAATGCGATGGCTAAAAAATTAGAATTCTAAAAGTTCTAGCTAACTCTCTAAGAAATGATTCCCGATTCCTATATTTAGAATCCTTGCTTCAAAATATTGTGACGCAACCTGTGTGTCGCGGTATATAAGTGTGCCTCGACTCGGGTGTTCCGTAGTTAAAGCTTCTAAATTAGCTAGTCTACTAATCTAAACAATAATTCATGAAAGCAATAAGAAGTAATGGGAATGATGGGTTTGAAATCTATTTTCGTTTTCGGTTGTAAAGAAACACTATTGATCCAGATTCATGAATTGAGAAACGATGTGACGTACTAAAACTGAAACTTTTCAAAGTTTAATTAATGTATCTCTTGCAATTTAAATGGATTTGCAAAAAACTATTTCAAGCTCTTTTTCTGTTTAATGAAATTTGTCTTGTTATAAATAAAACAGTTCAAGCGTTTTATTTATTTTTTTTTTTCAATGAAAAATGATTATTAGACACGTCTTGGAAAAAGTTCGGATAGGTGGACAAGCAACTTTTAGAATGTAAAATAAGAAATAACAACGTCAAATAGCACAAATTGCAGATTAATGCAGACATGTGCTTCGGTGTTACAAAAAACGCATTTTTTAATGCAAAAGAAATGAGTTTAGGAATGAAAACAGGCGTTATTTTACTTTTTATGCACGAAGGTATTTATTTAGCTATCTTCCAGAATGCTTCTGACTATAGGAAAAAGTTTGAAAATGATATTTTATTACAGACAATTTGTGTTTTAATCAAGAAAGATTTAAAAAATATTGTGTGTACAAATTTCCTTCACACTGAATCCCGACTTGGATAAGGCTCTTATGCTGTTGCTTTGACTTTGGTGTCCCAATCCTTCCTTCTGACAAACCCTTATCCTCTATGCACTGTTAGGGGAATATTTTAGATTTCATGTGCTGTGTTTTCAAAATGAGAGAGATAGTACGTTGGATAATTGCACATTTCGGTAAATTGGAGCTCGTATTTTCAGTATTAAACTGTACAAATACATTAAACGTGGCAGTTAATGAGTCTCTATTCATGAAATTAGATTAGTGACAGTTTCGAGTTCCTTTTTTTAATTTTGTCTTAACTTTCCTCTAATTTAAATAAATAATAATTGCTTGAAACTTTTAGTTTAATTTATGCAAAGTTTAAATGAAGTCACTTTCACAATGCAGCCGGAAACAGTTGTTACAATTTTAAGTATGTACCAGAAAAAAAAAATATGTATTCATTCGAAGTAAAAACCAAGAATTTGCTAAAGAAGTATCCAAAAATTCCATACTCAAAAAATACTAAAAACACATTTTTAGTAGTTAAAAACATTTTGATTTAATTCATTTTATTTATCCTTATATATTATTTCTGTAGCCTGTTTTTGGTTTCTACGCCAAATTTCCCTCAATTCTTGATCGATTTCTTTGATTTACGGCTTATTTTATAGCTTATGGTGCTGGCTACTGACGAAAAATAGACCCAAGGTCTGAAAATTGTTTCTTTTAGCCGAAAAACCCGTTTTAAAGAACCAGAATGAGGTTTTCGGTCAAACTTATAACTTTAATTTGCGCTATGACCGACAGAGCTGAGTAGCTTGATCGGCAGAGCGTTCTCTTCGTAACCAGGAGATTACGTGTTCGGGCCCACGTCCGAACAATCTGCAACAAAAAAATTAGAGAAATATCGCGCATTACATGAACACTGAATTAAATGAATAACAACTGTGAGGGAATAGAATAAATGAGAAGGAAATGCTCCTTGCTGATATGAAAACATTTAGTGATTTTGTGCTAAATTACTTCGAAATTGCACGTGTTTTTTTTTTTTTCTTTTGAAGCTTTGGCTCTGGAAAGAAAATTAAAGCATAATGTAAGAGAAAATATAAGTAACAGGTTTAAGATTTCAGACTACAATAGAATTGTTTTTTGTTCAGAAAAAAAATAATAAATCGTATATTGAAATATGTATTCTTCTAATGAGTTTTTGACTCTTTGTACAAATAAATAAAATACTACCTCAATTTGAAGGGTAAAATATATATTTTTTCTTCTTTTTGCTAAAAAACAAATAGCTTATCACATTTTTACTACATTCGAAAGCATAGTTCAATTTATTTTGTATTTTAACCGTGCTGTTAAATGATGAACACGTGCTGCCATCAAAGTTATAACGGTTTAAGCAGCCTGCTATAACAAATTGTAAAAATTTTCAGAAATAAAAACATTTTTCTTCAATATCTTATCTTATATATTAGTCCCCTCTCATTTTAAAACTTATCAGGCTGGCCAATGACGAAAAAAAGACTTACGGTCGAAAATTCAAGTTTTCGAAATCGCCTCTTGCTGTTTCAAAACCTTGATGCTGCCTGTAGTTCTTATGCATTTTTTAAAGCAAAGTTCTAATGCAGTTTTAAATTTTTTACGTCGCTTTCGGCAAAAAAAAAAAAAAAAAAGCCTGTGTGTGTGTTTATATTTTAATAAAGCTTAACAGCACTGGACTTAGTTGTTCGGTTTAATTGATAAGTTTTTTCGGTAGAGCGTTCGGCTATAAACTATCTGAACTTCGGGCAAGCTTGGGCTGTCCGACATAATATCAAATTTATATTAGTATTACGCATTACATGTGCTCATAACATACACACCTAATAAAATAAATGCAGTGGGAATGCTACTTGGTGTTTCGACTCCTTTATGCACGCTACAGTTATCATTCGGATAAGTTGATTGTTAATCGAACTGTGTTCTTTGACTACATCCAGACCACTCAACATAATGTAAGCATGAAAAAGTATTAGATTTACCTAAAGAAATCCTTTTTGTGCAGAAAAACATTTTTATTGTATGCTAAAATGTAGATGTTTCTAATAGCAGTGTTCGACCTTTTGTACAAATGAAAAAATACTACGCCCGATTAAAACAACGAGTTTCACGCAGTAAACCTTTAATTTTTTATTCGCGCGAATACGATATAAAGCATTAAAAGTATTATCAACTTCATTAGCAAGAAATTATTTTCTACTCCTCTGCTTTCTGCTGGAAAAAAAAATACATTTTGTCTACGTTCGAAAAATTACACTTAAGAACGGACTCAGTTCAACTGGTTTTGGTTTTGAATTTTAAGTGTTCGATTAAAAGAGAAACATGTGAGGGCATTTAAGCCGTAATGGTTAAAGCAACCTTCTATGTGAAATAGTTCAATATTCAAAGATAAAAACACTTATTTTCAATCAAATTTATTACTTCTCTAGAATGTTTGTTTCAATCGCTACGTGAGATCTTCGTCATTCTTTAATCAAATTCCATGCTTTGCGAATAATTTTAAATCGTATCATGCTGGTTAATGACAAAACACAGATGCATGATCTTATTATTATTATTATTATTATTATTTGGCAAAAAGCTTTTTTGCTGTTTTTTAGTACGCATTCCTTCAATGAATAGCTTTCGAAAAGGAAGGCGCAATTGCTAGGTTTGTTGGGGTGTCGGGTTGTTAGTCAGAATGGCGCCAATTCGAATACGTGCCAATAAATATCTCTTTAATGTTTCTTTTTTTCCCGTCAGATGCTGACATGTGCAGGACTGTATTTGCCACAACCTGTTTTTTCACATGCACAATTATTGCTTTTTCACGAGTCACCACTCAGCCACACTTTTAATGACATTTATGTTTGCATTGAAAATATGTACGATTAAAAGGGGATCTATGATCAAATTATCACAACGTTGTATTTAACAAGGTTTTGTTACTGATGTCTTTAAATTACATGCCTTCTCTTCTGCGCTTACTTTTTTTTCGGTTCTTCGTCATAATGTTCTTCCTTTGAAATTCTTAAAGAGCGAAATGCCTTATGAAACGATTAGAAGCACAGTGCGGAGTTCCGCACGGGTCGACTAGTTTATTTATTATTTCTTTGTGGGTGTGATTTCCGAAAAGTTTTAAGGAAAAAGGTATCTAAGTTTTATCTTGTGTATCTCAAAATGACGAAAAATGTACACATTCATTTTTTTTTTTTTTTGAATGGAGTAAAACTAGAATGAAAGAAACCGAAGTAAAAATATCTTGTTGACATTGATTACGTAATGATATATGATTTCCTCAGCTTAACAGCTGTTCCAATAACACTTGATGATCGGTTATAAAAACCCTTCGGGGTACGTAGATGCTATTAAGGTGAGAAAAATGTTCTGTCCAGAAATTCTGTGTCAGACTTGCTTTCAACTACCGCCAAATTGTTCTTTTATAGAGCTATCATGTACTGATGACCACACAAGGTGATGTCGAATAAATGCCGAATGCAATTTTGATCTCTAAAAAATAGCACCATTACTATGTTTTAGAAGTTAACAAGGAACTCCTGATAATCCTCACAATGTTTCGCAAACGTGTTGCAGCGAAAAATAAAGATGAAGAATGGGGAACTTTTCTGGTAGCCAACAGGGGCACCCCGATCGGAGGTCATGGGAGGTCGCCGTGACCTCCCCAAAATTTCCTTATTCGACAAATTTTTTCTGATGATTAGAGAAACTTTGGAGTTCTATTATGCAAAATTATCATCATTTGGAGTATTTTGAAGTTCCATTCAGCAAAATTAATTGGAGTTTCATTCGGCAAAGTTATAATTATTCTGCGAACTTTGGAGCTCCAATCGGCAAAATTATCAGCGAAATTTAGAGTTCCACTCCGAAAATTAAGGACTTCTGCCCTCCCAAAATAGAGGTTCAGTGCACTCCTGGTCGCCAGGGGCAGGTAGAAGCAAGTCATTAGTCGTGATCCTTTTCTTTGTCTAGTCACCCCTTTTTTTACAAGTCGGAAAAAAAAAACCACGAATTAATTTTCACATTACTTTTTAAACTGCTACTGAAACAAATAAATAATACTGTTAGTAAAGGTTGATATAATAAGGACGTTTGGGTAAACACAGTGAAATAGCACACCATACTTAAAACACAAGAAGGGTTCCAATGCTTGGTTTTATTTTCCTGTTTGATTACTATAATCCTACTCTTTATCGTGTTTGGTTAATTTTACCCTGTTAAGTACCATTTTGACACCCACTCTCTCGAAATTTGATTCAGAATACTGCTCTTAGTTGACACACAAGGAAATTCCTAAGTGTTCTTTACAGCGTTAAAAAAAAGTGTAATAAATGCTCAAAAGCACGTTTGTGTGCCATTTTCCATTTCAACCTTTACCATTTGACGCGAAGCAAGATTAAAACCTAAAGAAACGTAAGTTTTGCAAATCATTTGATGTGAGACTTCCAGCATTGTCTGAAGAAGATAAAATTGAAATTCAGAATATGCAAAGTATTCCTTCTTCGTGTTAACCTTGAAGATCATTTGAAAAGACGAACCATCATGACCGTTTTTACTTTGTACATCCTCCAGAAGTTTAACGCTCCAGTGGATCTAAATGCATTTTTCGTTTTTCGAAAATGCGCGTGTAAAAACGAAGTAACATGCCTGGGAAAATTTAAGCAACACCGAGTTACGGGTTAATCTGTTGCTTAGTAGATTTAGAGGAAAGATTATTTAGAACTAATAGTACAGAGTAATCACGCTACAGGAGGATCTTCTGACTTTTGTTTTTCGGAACAACTCAAGTGAAATCTTCACGTTATCGAATCCGTTTGTTTCATCTAATAAATTTAGTTATGGTGTTGAAAAATTCGATAAGAAATGAGATTTGAAGAGCTTGATGTCAGTAAATAAGTTCATTGGGGGAGGGGAGAAGGAGAGTAGAGCTCCCTGTTCGCTATTGATCAACAACCTCCTTGAATTTCTACGCAATGTTTCAAAGCCAGTCTTTTATTACAAACGCAGAAAAAACTGATATTTGATCAAAAACAAGCATATGTATTTCCTTTCCAACTGCAGAAAAAAAAAACTTTTAAATCCTCAATAAATAATAGCCGATGATCGAATAACCCGCGTGTTTCAACAATGAAACTCGCGCCACGGCATGATAATTTGATGATGTGTTCTGGTAATATTTAACATGCAGGGAAAGGCTTTATTGTGACAAGGCTGAACTCGATCCGGTCACTTAACTGTTTTACTGGTAAAACTGTCATTTCAGGGGAATGAAGAAACGAAAAAGCGGTCAACTATGAACGCTATCTGCTGGGGTTTAGGGTTAATCCACTGGAGTTAGGATTAAAATTTCAACTATCAAAACATCACCAAACAGGCAGTTGCTTTGATAAATTGTAGAAGAAGAGAAGCAATTTTCACCCGTCATACCTTGACGGGCGACTTTCTAGTTTCAATATATTACTTGAATGGAAGAAATCCAAATTCCTTGGTTTGAAAAGTTTCAAGAGCGAAAAGTTCAAAATTCTTTTATTGCTTAAGTTTAACATTGAAATTGATTTAATTTTATAGGAACTTAATTTTACAATTACAATTCTTCCTTTTTGCTTTTGGAAACGATTAAAAGAATATATGTGTAGCCATTATTGATTGGCTGTCTGATGGGCTTAATTGACATGTCTTCCGTGATTATCTATGCTTATCACCTCATTTGATTTTTATAAATCGTCTCCTCAGAACAACAGTAGAGTATATCTGGTAGAATCCATGTCAATTCAACAAGGGCTGTAATGTGATGGTCACGGATTTTTTTGAATTTAACATATGTTAAAATTCATAAAAATTTAAGAAATATGTTTTTTTTTACCTAAAAAAATGCCTAGGCCGAGAACGAGATGCAGGCCGAGAAAGATGGCGGTCCTGTCATGATTTCTCACTTAGGATTTTCGTCAAAATTTTTCAAGTACATTATCTCAGGAACTGTAGAACATATTTTGTTGCGATTTATTTTATTTAAAAGGATATTTTTTCTTGTTTAAAATCATAGCAACATTTTGAAATGTGTGAGTTAGTTTGTTTTCCAGTATTTTGAAAAAAAAAAAAAGTTTAAAATAATGTTTTTGATTTTTCTTACGTATGTCAATTTCAAAAATTTTCCTTTTTCTACAGTTTATTAGTACCACTGAGCTCTACGTTCCCTGAAAAGGAGAACTTCCACTTTCTTGTTGAACAGATTATAGAGGCATTTGAAAAAATGAGGGTTTTTAAGGAACTCTTTACGTAATTGCAGACCTGAAAATTCAAAATAAATAAATAAATAATCACAACAAGTGGCAAGAAATTCTTGTTTCCCTTAATTCATTCATATAGCGAAACTTTCATTTTGAGTCCCCGTTTTATTCAAGATATGAAATTTAGTGAGAACAAGGTGGCATTGCGCTTAACGATTCGTTCGGCGCTACGCTGAAAAGTTGCGAGGGGAAATACAGCGAATCGGCTGGAAACCGCGCTCTAGTTTTCATAGAAAATAAAACTCCTGGATAAAGTAGACTCAAATGAAATTTTCGCTATCTTTACTAATAATAAGGCTGAAAGTCTCTCTGTCTGGATGTCTGGATATCCGGAGGATGTCTGGATCTCCATGGCGCGCATAGCTCCTAGACCGTTCGGCTGATTTTCATGAAATTTGGCAAAGTTAGTTTGTAGCATGGGGGTGTGCACCTCGAAGCGATTTTTCGAAAATTCGATGCGATTCTTTTTCTATTCCAATTTTAAGAACAAAACTATCATAAGATGGACGAGTAAATTACGAAATTATCATAACGTGGAACCGTAACATGGGCATGAGCAAGCCAAATGGCGAGAATTCACCATACATTATTTGTAAATAGACAGGCGAACCAAAAGACCTTTTAATTTTTCTATTACGGGCTATGACGTACGGATACCATTAGTATAACATAATTAAAAGTGTTTTCTGACCACTTGCTGATTTTTTTATTTATTTATTTATTTATTTTTTTGAATTTCCAGGTCTGCAATTACGTGGAGAGAGTCTTAAAATCCCTCCTTTTTTCAAGAGCCTCTAAAATCTGTTAAACGAAAAAATAGAAGCTCTCCTTTTCAGGGAACGTAGTGCTCAGTAGTACTAATAAACTGAAAAAAAATTGATTTTTTTTTTTGAAATTGACTTATTTGAGAAAAATCAAAAACATTATTTTAATTTTTTTTTTCAAAAGACTGAATCATGACAGGACCGCCATCTTTGGCGGCCTGTATCTCGACCCAGGAAATTTTTTGGCCAAAACAAAAACAAAAAAAAAAAACGCATTTCTTATTTTTTTTTTTTTTTGTGAATTTTAACATATGTTAAATTCAAAAAGATCCGAGACCATCATGTTACAGCCCTGGTTGAATTGAGATAGATTCTACCATCTTATTGTTGCTTCTGGGATTAGATGTCTTACTATTGCTCTGGAGCGACGATATTTGTAGAGATATTTTTGCAATATCGGGAAAAAAATAGAGAAAGCGAGCTCAATAAAATATCTAACCTACTCGTAAACCAACGCAATAAAAAATCGAGCAAAATTCCCACGCCATTTTCTCCCACAATTTCAAGAACACTTTTTACCCCCAATTTTTACTTTTTTCCTAAAGCTTTGAGAGAGAAAATGGAACTAAAGCGATCCGCCATTTATTTTATGACTCTTCTATTATTCCTAGTTTTGTTTCGCTCCATTGGTCATTTCGGAAATGGCGAGTTTAACTGTAACCACTGTGAAAAAATAAATGGTGCGTTTGAAAAGCGGTATCGAAAGCAATGCTTCCTCTGCAAATAATGTAACTTAAATATCGGCATCAATCGCTTTATGGTACTTCGGCTAAAACAAACGCAGTTATATGATACTATATTGCTACTGCTACCGGATTTGAATAACCCTTGATAAGCAAATAACCATTGATATAGGATCATAAAAGATTCGCAACGGATTATCGCCGAATCTTTGTAAAGTAAATTGAGCAAAAAAACTCAGTTTCGAAATCTGGGACGATTCCTTTGCCACTTCAGGCATGCATCCATTTCATTCTTCTTCCTAAATTAGTTGAAAAGTTAATTCACAAAACTGCAATGTACGAGCCAGCCCAATCGGAAGGGCACCAAAAATTGGAATTTTGTTTGATATCATTCCTTGGGGGGGGGGGGGGGGGGGGTTTAATGAAAAGTTTTAAAAAATCAAAAAATACTTTGATTTGCTGACCACAAAGAGTTGGATTTTCTTTTATTATTACGTAAATGCTGTATTTTTTCACTACTATTGCGAGATATATGCACAACATTTTCATAATTTAATTTTTTGTAAGTATTGTTTCAAGTTTTGTAAATAGCTGTTATTTCTTTAACTAGAAAGTCGCCCGTCAAGGTATGACGGGTGAAAATTTGCTTCTAAGTTTTGCCTGTTCGGTGATATTTTAATAGTTGACATTTTAACTTTAAATCCAGTGAATTAACCTTAACTCCAGTAGGTAGCGTTCATTGATGACCATTTTTTTGTTTCTTCATTATCCTAAAATGACAGTATTACCAGCAAAACTGTTAAGTTGCCGGGGATCGAGTTCAGCCTTGTCGAAATAAAGCCTTTCCCTGCATGTTAAACATTGCCAAAACATATTATCAAATTATCATGCCGTGGCGCGAGTTTCTTTGTTGAAACACGCGGGTTACTCGATCATCTGCTATTATTTATATGAGGAGTTTTTGCACTTCAGTTGTTGCAATATTGCTATATGTTAAGTTTATCCCTTAAATTTAGCGTAGTTTTTAAAGCCTTACCTGTGAATTATTTTTCCCTTTTTGCAACAGTTTTGACATTTTATCTACCTAATGCATTACTTCACTTATTTATTCATTCATTTACTTATTCATTCACAATGTTACTCATTAATTTTTTTTCTCATATATTGTTTAGTTTATTTACTTATTCATTTGTTTTTATTGTTTTATTATTATATAAATCATTAAAAAAACATTAAATTTTTCCTTGCTAAAAAAAGGCACTTGATACAGATAAGTGTGAAATTCAACATAAAAACATTCAACCAAATACAATTAACCAGAAAATTATAAACAATCATCAAAGCTTAAATGTAGCCACCTTTGGCCCACTTAACTTATTTGTTTATTCATAAATTTTATGAAAAAATATATTTAACAATCAAACAGAAAACATTTTACCAGAAAAATATTTTATTTCTCTTTTTGTGCATTGCAACTTTTATTATAAACTACGTTGCTGTTTCTTTAAGTAATGTAATTTTAAAAACATTTTCCATTTCAACACTATACTCGTAAGAAATACCTTTGTGCTTAAAAATGAAATAAAATTTAACAACGTTTTATTGCACAAAATTGCAGATTACTGCAGAAACGAACGTCTTTTTCAATGCATAAGAAATGAACTGATGGATGTCTTTTGTTGGATGTCTAAAAACACATAAGTTCACTTCTTTTGCATTAAAAAGATGCTTCTTGTAACGTGTATATGCAGTATTTTTAGTAATCTGCAATTTTGTGCAATCAAAAGTTGTTATATCTTAGTTTGAATTTCCAATTTGTTTGTTTTGAAAAAGGTTAGTTGTTTTAACTACTATTCCACTTTGCTTCACATTACCTTATTTGACGTTTTGGTACGTGGGGAATGAGCTTTAAACAATTCTTAATTTAACATTCATACCATGTTTTTAACTATAAGGAGTTTCTAGTAATGTCAAACAGCAATGCAGGGCAAATGGAGATTTGACAGATTTCTTAGGAGTACAGAATTTCCAATTAATTTTAAATACTCACTGATCGTTTCTGGATAAGAACACGACAACAAAACCTTTCCGGCAAGTTTCAACAGAAACTACAATGTAAAACTTGGCTGTTTAAACTTAATTAAGAAGTTCAATCTTTCACAAAAGAGCATCAAAAAAAATCACAAAAAAAAAAATTATTTTATGATTGCTAACAAAAATAACATCCATGAAATCTGATTTCCGGCTGAAGTTGATTCTTAGAATTGACTAATTGAATAGCATGTCAACACTTCGGAAGTCGAAAACAAATCGATCAAACTCGTTTGTTTTCGATTCTTTTTAAGAACAGTTACAACTGCTTTGTGCCCGCAGGGCCAGACATACTTTCCGAGCTATTTTCTTTTCGATGCGTGAAATCTCTGCTAAGAAAAGAAAAGAAAAGAAAAACTTCGAATAAAGTGATCATTACGTTTCGATCGGTCAGTGCTTACATAAAAGAGGCAAAGCCGACACAATGGAAGTGCAAAAAAATGGTAAGATTTTAAAAGAAATTGCGAAGGGAAAAAAAATCAACATATGTAATAACTCTGACTGGTATTTTTGAGAAGTGCTTTAAATAGAGCATCCGCTATATTTACATGTGAATGCTTGATTGTAAACTGGTAAGAGCATTTTTCTTTTCTTTCTTTAACATGGTTTTTAAAAAGATTAAAAGTATAAAGGATTTTATGAACGCGATGATTGATTTATAATAGTAGAAAAACAGCATAGTTTCAAAGGATGTTTTTTAAGTTAACAAAGGCATCAAGCACAACAATGGATTGAAAGGTCTTCAGGAGGTATAAACGACATGTCTTATGCTGCTTATCTAAATTATTAAAAGATTAATATATCTACTGAGAATAATAACAAGTTACTTGCGGTTGCAGTTTGCACTGCCCATGTTCAGTCAACATTTTCCAACTTGAGATGTTTGTCAAAACTTGTGATAAAGTTCGGTGACTTTTTCCAAGAATAACTACCACACCAATCAAGCATATTGTTATTTTCTTAATTATTTGAGGCCAAGAAAATTCCCAACAGGCAAACTTGAAAGCAGTCAACCAACGTGCCATAACATCCACTTCGTTTCTCATAGAAGCCACTGTAACCTAGAACCAGACCCATCATTTTGACGTTTACCGGTTGAGGGAGGGAGGGGGTGTTACAGAGTGTATCCTACTCAATGCAAATTATACCAAAAAACAACCAAACCCACTCCCACTTTTCTGGATATACGTTAATTTCTTGGAATGTCAATTGACCCCTCCTGAAAACCCTAACTGACGGGCATGCCCCGAAGCTCAAACCCGGAACATTTGTTTCAAGCAAATACATTACCGTTTGGAAACCTTAATTTTGTGTAGTCACAACAGATGACATCATACGTTGCCTCTATCGCGGAGAACCTTGTATGGGTTTTCACCTTTCTTGTATAAATAAATAAATAAGTACTCAAGAATGGGCTAAAAAATAGTAAGGTATGCACTGATAAATAATAGGTCTTTAATCAACTCAGATATATTAAAGTTCGAGAAAAAATAAAGGTGTGTCACCCCCACCCCCCTCTACTAAAATCTGTAGCATAAAATAAAATGGAAAGATTTTTGATGGAAGCTGCGTAACAATTTTCAGTGAGTTGTATTCAGTCTATAAAAAAAAATAAATTTATATTGATTAGACCTACGTACAGGTTCCGATCAAGCCAAAGAAATGCCCAAGTCCTGGTAAAAATTTGGTGCCTAACAGGAAAATCTAGACATTTTTAAAGTTGCTTTTCACAAAAGGGAAGAAAGGAAGAAATTTAACCTATTTTGGTGTCTATAAAATTATGGTGCCCAGTAGGGTGGTTCAAAAATACATGTAAAAGAAAAAAGTTTCTCCAAGATACCGGGACACCCCCTCAATATTTTTAGGCTTGTAGATAGCAATATACTGGAAGAATTTTAGCTTCCTATTTCAACTGAAAGAGGGTGCTCAACCCCCTCCCTCAAACTTCAATGGTATCGGGAAGGGGTTAAAAAAATACTTCGAACTGAAAAAACAATGCTACATATTATAATATACACTAGAAATATGCATATACATTTCAATAAAACAATTATTTACAAAAAAAAAAAAAAAAAACCGCAAAGGAAATTAAATATTTCTCAATTAGTGGCATTTTCTATGATACGGATAATGTTAAATTAAGGCTTATTGAGCACCGTCTTAAAATTTGAATAAGAAGCTAAAACTTTTACAGCATAATATTATTAGTAAGTAAAAAAAAATAGAGGGTGTCCTGCACTCTAGCTGAAAAAAAAGTTTTTTTGAACCACCCTAGTGTCCAGGTCCATGAACCCGCAGGACTATGCGTTAATCAGGCCCTGCCTACGTAGAGGTCCTTCTACTAAGAATTGTATGCTTTTGGAACTTGGCAAGCGTATCGTATGAACCAAGAGAAAAATAAATATGCAACAAAACAATGCGCTGAAAAATATTTTTACCGTCAGCTGAAGGTTTCTTTATCAACTGCAATTCTCATCGTCAAGCAGCTGCAATTGATAGAGAGACGTTTCGCGCTGATGTTGGAAACGCTAAATAAAAGCTATTAAACATGTGATAGAAACAAATAAAACGTATGTTCAACACATTTTGTTTTGAAATAAAGTTTTTTGTTCTCACATTACTGTTTTTTCTTTGTGGTCCTCCTTTTTACTTTGAGGTAAAAATCTGATCTAGTGATTTCTTTTCAAAACTTTACGTTCCCGTTCCCCATAGTCCATGTTGAGGCGATGGCTAATAGCGGGCTGTATTGCATGACAAGAAATTAATACAAGTTTAATTTGCATATAAAAATCTTTATACACAGTATTTAGTATATAATTTAAACAATGTGATTCATTACAAGCTAAATAATGTAGCTAACTTAAAGTAGGGACCAATAACTGGAGCTAAAATAACTACGCTTGTCTTACGATCTCTACTAAATGACTAGAAAGTCCAATTCTTCTTCATGCTTATCGCACAGTTTTGTTTTTGATGAGGATTACAATCTTAAGTGTTTTGCCCCCCTTACATATGATATATTTTATTCCCATATAGTGCAGAAAAAATATAAACAAGATATGAAAGAATTTACAGCACAAAGAGGGGAAGTACATCCGGAGCGAGGTTGGGAGTTGAACAAACCGCTTCAAATGCGCAGAGCAATCCCTTAGACCACTCGGCCACTGAAGCCCCAGAAAGTCCAGTTGATTTGATTTAGTTTGATTTGATAACACACATTGAGATCTTTAGCTATTCTCAGCGGAGAAGCTTAATACCTCCAATAATCCACAACGTTTTTCCAAATTTTATTCTCAGGACAATACAAATGAAAGATTTACAATACATGAGAATGGAAGAACACAAAGGGCGAAGTGGGAATCGAACCCACACCTCTGTCTTAGAAGAGACAGCCTCTACCACAGCGCCTCCGAAGCCCCAAAGTCCAGTTATAGAAATAAACAACAAACACGTTTTTCTTATTTAAGGAGTTGAGTTGTTATGCGGAGTCTCACAGACGATTTTTATAGCTGTCAGAAATTCAAAGCTAGACTAAACTATATATTGCGTATATTGAGTTTTAATGGCTTATGTCAATTAGAGCAAGTTCTGCGTAGTTCTAAAAAGTGCAACTTTAACTACAGCCACACTGTATTTCACAGGTTGTATGCTCGGCAAAATAAAAGCAATTTTCTTTCCTTGATAATATTTTGATGCCTGTTCATGTCATAGGGAAATACGACATCAATTTGGATCATGACGTTCATTAAAAGCCACAGTATAAATAAATTTCGGCATTTATCAAATCCTCCGAGCAGAACGAAGTGGCCGACCGCTTTGGTAAAGAGAAAACAAAGGACAGTCGTGGTGTTTCAATTTTCCTGGCACGGAGGGAAAATGATACTCATATCGTCCACCACCAAAACAATTGTATTTAATTGGAAGTGCCGAGACTGCGATGGAATAAAAACGTATCGAAGTTATTTTGAATTTTTTCTCCTTTCCTTCAAGGGACTCGTCTTTAATTGAACATTGTGATAGTTTTTTTTCTGTGCGACACGCGATCTTGCGGTGACTCTTGAGGTCGTTGAGGTTGTGGCGTAGGTCCTTCACCTGCATCCATCTTCTGGTCACTGGAGCAATACTATGTCATTGTAATATATCGATACAGTCTTATACTAACACATCGAAGCTAGTCATATTATATTTCGCTGAAAAAATAGAGGAACAAAATTTCAATTCAAAACCGCCAATGAGTTTCTTTCTTTCTTTTTTTTTTGCTATTCTTAAAAATACATTTCGTCTGAGGCTGTAATACTGAATGAAGTGATGATAGGAAAAAACTACTTGATTCGTGAGTTGAATAAGAAATGCACGTTAACAGAGGATTATTTATATATTTTCTCTTTCGTAGCGTACTTAAGTGTTACAACGAACGAGAACAAGTTATCCTCTGTTATCGTTGGGTGTACTTAGACAGATATCTCAAAGTTTATTCAATTATGTTTTACTAAATTCTTTGGCATTTCCGTAGCCTGGGATTAATTTGCATTGGAGCTTATCGAAGTGGAACTCCTGCACTTCTTTCAATTTTACGCAGATTTCAACATTTCAAGCGAAATTCAGGTTATTACGCGTGAAAGTAAGTTGGGAGGACTATAGAGCTCCTGCAGATTCTTTTGGTAGAAAAGACATGTTCGTAGTCCACTGATTAATTGTGTTCAATATATCATCATGATTGAAGCTTATAGTGTCATTGTTAGAGACCGATAAAAATTTTAAAATCTTAGGCACTGGGTAAAAATTTTAGACTTCAAATTATTTCTCTGAGTTTATAGGAAAATTTAGAGCGACATGGTTTCTAGATAAATTCTGTTCTGGAAAAGTTAGTCGCGAAGATATTTGTCTAGTTGCCTGGGTGACCTAGCGTCCTGGATTGGTCGCACTCTGGTCACTGTGAATTTTGTAATTACTCTGGTTTCAGCCTCTTGGGAAAACTTAAGAAGCAATTTTAATCTTTTTAATTTCATGTCACGCAGATTTATAAAGTCATAGGTGCCTAAGAAAAAATAGCACCAGTTGTTAGTTTAATAAGAAAAATACAAAAATATTATTCCTATTTCCCATCAAGTATGTAACTGCTTCTTTAAATGTGAAATTGTATCAGTTTTAAAAATAATAATATTTTAAATTTAACCATGGTATTTTGTAAGTAGTTTTTGAAAACTAACGTGCTTTGACATAAATATATAGTTTCTTTAAAAGGGACATCTTGATGATAGTTTTCACTGCTTTTCCAACATCTGATGCCTTTAAAATAACATGTTACTTTATGTTAGGTTGATTATGTTAAGTATTGTTTCCTAAAACATCTTTTGTTAATTACTCCAGCTCCAAAGAACAGAATACAATCAAAATTGATTATTGATTTGATCGCGATGAATTCAATTACGCTTGCAGAAAGTATCGAAGATGATAATTAGAGTTTAAAACTCAGAGTTAATTTTATCGTCACCCCTTATCAAAAGTTTATTTTACAAATTTTAACAACATTTTCTTCTATGTCTAGATATCTCTCTTGTGTCACAGCACCTAGTATGGCCGAATAGTTTTTTACCCGACTGTACAAAGCAGAAGTTCAATTAAGTTACTGATCAAAGTTTTAGAATAATGAATTGCTTCCAGTTTTATACATTGAAAAAAGATAGATGTTTCAAAAACTGTCTAAGCATTCTAATCTTGTCGTTGTAGGTTGCCCTGTAAGCAAGGCTTGGCATTTATGGGGAGTGTAGAAATTCAAACAAGCAACTTATGAGACCCCAGTTTCGGAATCCCGAAATTCGTAAATAAGCGTTTTGCTGTAATTGTGCTGCAATCTTTTAACATCCACTTTCGGTGGACTCTTTTTCTTTTTATAAGTATGCAATGCAATACGTATTGAACAATAGGAAGAAATTATTTTCAGTAAAAAAGGCCTTATTTAATCCATCGATCGGCTCATTGTACAATAATAAAAAGCAAAATCTGCGGACTAGACGCTGCTGCAAATTATCTTCGACTTTCGTTTTAGCAGAGTATACCTTCATTCATATTGATACAAAATTAAAAAAAAAAATTACCGTACTTAGCAAAACCAGAAAAAACTTGACAAATGCCGCACACGGCAGGAGAATTTTCCATACTTTTTTGAGTCAGAATCCAAATTCTGAAAAATTCCAAAATTCGAGGTTGCGGTCCCGAGCATTCCGGATTTGGGTTCCCATACTGTAACTGATTTTTGAGCATATAACACATAAAGGAGCACAAAATTCAGTATAATAAGGAACTGTGTGTAATATTAGGAAGACGTTGAAGGTTGAAGATTACTTGAAAGGGAGCAGCTCCAGACTAGCCATACTGCAATAACAATGTGGGCAAGAGTCGCTATTAAGCACATGCTGCGAATGTTGGTAGTTGATGCTTATCTGTAAGTGCATTAGGCCTCCTTCAAGCGAGGCAACTTAGTTGAATTAACTTTAGAACGGGCGGTTAGCAGGATATGTAACCAGAGCCCGGCATCCTTCACACAACGGTCGATCATCAGGCCCACCAAGCACATTTGCCACAACCATTCTCACCCACATGAGGTGAATCAACTTTTGACTTGATTCAACTCTTTGAGACATCGCCGTGCGTTCGCTCTACACACGAGTTAACTAGTGGAACTGCTGCTTGAATAAATTCGGCTTATTAGAAGAAAAGTTGATTCAACTAAGTTGTCTTATGTGAAGACAATGAAAAACGACAGTCAACTAGTTGACAGGCAATTTTGTCGAAAAGTTGATTCAACTAACCTCCTCGCGTGTAAAATACCTTATAGATGCAAGAAATTGCTCGGAAAACTTTACATGACATAGATAGAGAGACAAACCTAAGGAGAAACGTTACGCTAAAACCTTGAAGTTTTGTTTCTTGAACTTTGAAAGTCTTTCAAACCAGAAAGAGAAACGCTTGAAAAGTCTGCTAACCGCAGGAATAGAATTTGAAATGCTCTCCAATGGAAAGTAAAACAACATTAAAAACTCTCTCAAAGAAAATTATGGTCAGACAAAAAAAAAAAAAAAAAAAAAAAAAAAAAAAAAAAAACACAACGCCATTTGTAGACCACTATATCAGCGGTTGAGAGAAAAGTAGTGTAAGTAAAAAAAAAAAACATTTGAGGTGTTGAATAGTTTAGCAGTCATTTTTCACGAAACACTATTGCTGTTACGTTTTACGATAACTGTCCATCGATAAATAATTGAACCTTGGATGAAGAACTAATTTCTGATGGTATAAATAAAAATTATAAAAAAAATCAACTTTTTCCGTTTGTTCTCAACACTCATTGCTCTGGAAGTTGTGTGTATTCTCCTTCTGCCTCCATAAAAGTGTTAAAGGGGTTTTACAAATGAATATTATAACTGCTCAGGCCCGTGTCCAGATTTTCATAAAGGGAGGGATTTTAATCTTACCAGTAGGGAGGGGGGAGAATTCAACCCCCTTAGAGCTTTTAGTTTTACGACAAATTGCCGATCCCAGTATGGCGTTTATTCACATGTAAGGACTGCTGTATTCTTGAAGGATACCTCTAGCTGTACAAGTTACCAAAGTATTCCTTCGTTTCACAGATTCGCTTTAATCAAACTTTGCTTGCTTCCTTTTAATTAAATCTGTTTACTATGTAGTATATTGCAATGAGTATTAAAAACTCTTCACAAATTCTTTTATAATGTAGAATGTATATCAGGTTGTTATGTTCTGAAATAATGCTTAATAAACTAAACAAGAAAGAGCTCTTTGCAGATGCAAATTACATAGCCAAGCACAATCACTAATGCATCTTCATAGATGTAACGTATGCCAAATTCACCATAAGCTCCTTACAATAAGCAATATTCTTTCTTTGCATTGGTAGATCATTCAGTTGTTCGTCCGCCATACTTTTTCCGAAATATTACATCAGTTTGCAAGGCTTTAGCAGTTGTAAATCGCAAAAAACTTCAGAGGAGAGAGAAAATTAAAATAAAATAAAAACGCTGAACGCAAACTTTCTCAGTAAAGTAAATTTAAGTCAAATATACATTTTCTTCATTTTGCTTATTTTTTCCCCAAGGGAGGGGTTTAACCCCTAAAACAATCCCCTTGGACACGGCGCTGTAACTGCTCCGTAGTGTATTATCAGAAAAAAAACCTCTCTTTGTTAAAATTTGTCGAATTGGGTCGTGAACTCGAAACTCGATGCTTTGAAAAGTCTTAACTCGATAATGAAATTCAAAATAGACACAGATTCGAAATCGATACTTTTAGAAAGGAATAACCGTTTCTCTTTGCTTCAAAAGTCTGGAATTGTGTTAGGACCGCATGAGTAACTTCACTGTCGGATAGCTAATGAGCTTGAAAATGGCTTTTTTGACCAATTTGCACATACTTTAAAGTTACGGTTTGTTGTTCCAAGCGACGATTGTCATACTTTTCTTTTCTGTTTTTCATGCCTGCTTTTTTTGCCTTTGAAAATTCTCGAATCATTTGTAATGTGAATTATTATCATCCGTGGTCACTTTTGTAGTGCTGAAAATCGTCTGCAATCAGCTAGAGATTTGAAGTGAAGTTGGAACGACAAAACAATGCGCATTAAAACATCATTAACTCGTAGACGTATGTTGTATTTCAGAATTGCAGTAAAAAATTGCATGTTCAGTTCCCTAATAATAGACCGAAGAAATTATCCCTTCATTTGAATATGCATAATATTCTGTTCCGTATTTATGAGACTAGAATTTTTCACGATTTTTTAGCACTAAAGTGAAATAATAGAAGTGCTTTTTTTCCCCCGGAAACTTTTTTTTCTCCGATTGCCATTTTTTTAGGAATTGTATGAAACTACACTACTGACTTTCCTGAATGGGGTCGTTTCCAATATTTGAAAAGTATTTTTTTCTGAAAGAACATGCTTAAAAACATAGGATCTAACCACTTTTTAAATAACTTGCTTAAGTTTAATATTTTTAACACATTACTTAAATCGGTGATCTTTCATTGTTTACATTTCTTGCCGATGACATCACAAATGATGAAATGCCATTCTGTGCTGCCATTATCAGAGCAAAATATTTAATTCTCATCTTTACTCACGTGTATTGGCAACGATATGGTTCATAGCAAGCGTAAGAGCGCAATTTTTATTCGCTTCTTGATTATTATAACGTGGAAACGCGGTATAAAGATGCGCCAAGAAGCATTATTTGTGACGTCATCTAGACAACGCCTTGTTTGAAAAATTGGACATTTAAAAAAATTAATTAAAAAATAACTGTTGTGAAAATGAAAGAATTTTCTGGATCCATGTTTTTTTTTTTTTTTTTTGCCCATTTTATCAATTTTAGTGCCTAAAAGTACTATTTTTGACTGAAGGAAACAACCCCTTTATCATCAACCATTTCATAAAAATATGAATGATATAAAACTATATTTAGCCGTAATTTTACTCATATGTTAAAACTTCTTTGTTTTGGAATGCTACATTTTCTCGATGGGTATAATTCATCGTCCTTAATATGAACACTTAATAATAATAATATGTGTTAAGCCAAGTAAATTCATGCTACTACAGGAAAATTGTCTTTTAAATCTCTTTGAATATTTTCCAGAAGCAACTATTTTGTTTAATACGGAGTTTTACTTCTGAAACATTTTATATTTTAGTCATTTTATCTTAAAGTGAATTGATGAAAAGGTTAAATTTTTATGAACGGACTAAATCTTTTCAATTTTTAAACTGAAGGTAGGTGAATGGAAGAAAAGTGAAGTAGTTAACGTAACTTACCTATTTCAAAATGAACAAAATGGAAATTAGTTTTGAAAATTACAGCACATAAAAAAAGAACAATGTGTTTTATATATGTAAAAAAAATACTTGCATCGACACATTCTTTTTTATTTTCGTCAATAAATTTGTACCTTCAAAAATGAAAGAAAACATTTCACTTTTTTTATATGGGGCAAAGAGAAGGACAAACATTTTTTGAATGAAATATTTTTTATTCTGTTATTAAAAACATTTGGATCAATTGAATGAATAAACAAAAGAATAAATGAGTGAATGAATGAAAGATAAGGAAACAGCTAATAAATAAATATATGATTACTGCACGAGAAACAATAAATGAGTGAATAAAATAGTGAATGAATGAATAAGTAAGCGAATTATTAAATAAATAAAATATGTAAATGAATACGTAAGTGATTTAATAAATAATTGAACAAAGAAACGAAATGCACTATTTCACTGTGCCCCTCACGCAGTTGACTGATTGCACAAAACATTCAAAATGAGCTTAATATAAAATAAATAAATACTGAACCGAATATTAGTAGATATCGATTAATATTTGAAATATTGAAAACAAGAACTTTAAGTTCTTATATTAACAAAACTAATTTTGACTTACCACAAAATGTTACAATATAAATGTGCTTGAAAAATGCTCGTGGTATCACATGCTTTGATCATCAGAGATAGTACCTTTTTCAGACTGGAACAAGAGGTGGTCAGACAGATGGCGTTAAAAAAAAAGTAAATATTCCTTTATTTAACTCTGCCCCACCTGCCCCTCCTTTTGTAAAAAAAAGTTGATTCATTCTCTTACACTCGGTCATTACAGCTTGTTGTTTAAAATAAATGTTATCAATACACATCTTTAAACCGTTTCATTCTCTTGGACATTTTTAAGCAAATTAATCCAATATCAGTACCAACGAAAAATTTATTTTCTGAACAAAATCAAAAAAGAACGATACTTCAAAATGATGCTTTTAATTTTAAAATTTTATCTAATTGCAATTTGTGTAAAAACATGATCAAATAATCATAACATTTACACTTTTGTTTTTGCAATATTTCTATAAAATACAAATGCTATAGAAATATAAGAAGAGCTTTTAGGAATTGCAAAGTTCATTGTAGTAATCTCGGTGAATAACAAAAAGCAAATATTCAAATTCGTCACATCATACTGCTTGATTAGCCAAGAAATTCAGAAGAAAGACGAGCAGCCTGTATCTTTGCAAAAATCGGCTTATTCCGAAAAACAAATCCGCTTCACATGAAAGATAGCACATTTTCAACTAATTTCCCCTTCCCATTTCCATTCCTTTACTATTCAAAAGGTCTTTGAGATCGAGATCAAATTATGTACATACAATTTATTCTTGTTGCATTTTAGTTACTGAAATATGTTTTACAGATTTTTTTTATGTGCGGGAATGGGGTGTTTCCGTCAGTCAAAAGCACTACTTTTCACAGAGAAACACTGTTTTTTTTTTTTTTTTTTTTGCATATTCTATCAATATCAGTCAAGAAAAAGAAAAAAAGAAAAAGAACCTGGAGCGAGAAAAACATTTCATTTTCCCATCGCTTAATTTTTAATAATGTTTTTTAAGTGTCCGATTTTGGAAACAACGCGTGGTCTTTATGACGTCACAAATGATGCACTTTGGCGCATCTGTCTACCGCGTTTCCATGTTATGATGAAAAAGAAGCGATTAAATATTGCACTCTACGCTTAATATACCATATCACTGCCAACACATGTGATTAAAGAAGCGAATTAAATATTGTTGTCTATGAATGGCAACAGTGAATGGTATTTCATCATTTGTGATGTCATCGGCAGAAGCGTAAACAATGAAAGCGCGCATCGATTAAAGTAATTTTTTTAAAACATTAAACTTAGTGAAAATGTTTAAAAAATGTTCAGATTCAATGGTTTTAAGTATGCTCTTTCAGAAAAAAATACTTTTAAAATTTCGGAAATGACCCCATTTAATAAAAGATCGACTTAATCTTTTTCAAAAAGTTACCGCTTGCAAGTATCTTGGGGAAAAGATTGAATTTATGTCGAAATGTAATATTTTAACATTTATTTTATGTTTGCGCACCGAACGAGACTCTGAACTAATTCCAACACCAAGGAATTAGATCAGAGGAATAAAATTCAATGCCTTGTTCGGATGATTTATTCATTTCGTTCAGGATTCAATTTCGAAATAAAAGTACGTTTACAGAGACATTTTAAACATGAGATTCTATTCTTCTAATAATATGATCTGTCACTATAACTTTAAATACAGGCCCGAAAATATGCGTGCGTTCTGTGGTAGGGTGACTAGTGTTGCAAATTAAAGGAAGGTTTATTCCCGGAAATAAACCGGGGTTTTTAGAAAGAAAAATTAAAAAATTCCGGGAATTTTCAAGTAATTTATAGAAAGGAAAATGTTGTTTATATTTTAACTTTTTCCTGCACAATTTAAAAAATTTAATACATTTTACTACTGTACATATAATTTCCATACTATTCATGAACATCAGATCAACAAGAAAGTGAAAATTGAGATGAAAGCACGAATAGTCAACAGTAGTGGATTCATTGGCTTGGGTGGCTATCGCAATGCATATCCTTAGTGATAAACAAGCCTACGTAAAATACTTTTCATGTGTTTCGATGGATCTCCGTTGGGCTCTTATGTTACGAGGGTCCCTCGCAATTGCGACATACTAAATCCGCCAAAGGCAGTCGATATGATGGAAATAATTGGTTCAGATATAGTAAGAAATTTCAGTCTTGACCAATACTTCTGATTTCTGATGCGTCTACGTTACGGACAGCTTGATTGCCAAACGTTCAAAACCACTGTAAACTGTTCAAGAAACAGTTCTCCCGTGGATATATCCGTAGAAGACACAATACACGTGATTTGTGTGTGGTTTAGAGAGAAAAGTATTAAAAGTATTAAGTAATTTAACATAGCCTATACACGAATGATATTACTTATAATTTGTATATATTCAGTACATTATCGCTTAACCTGAGGGTTGAAGGTAGGGAGTTCGGCAGGACTTAAACACTTCTGTTTCTATTTTTTCGTTTATTGAAAAACTACAAGATCATGATATCACAGACAAAAAACAGGAACATTCTTCGGCAAGACCGTTTTAACAGCCTGCATAAAGTAAGCTCACTTCTTTTCACATCTTTCTGAAAATCTTTGATAAGTGCCCCGAATACATTATTTATTCAAATTTGAGGAGGAAATATATTCTTTTTCATACACACCTAAAAAGTGTGTTCAACTCGTGTCTTCAGCATAGACACTGAAACTGAAGGAATTCTGAAAAAGGTTATTCAATCTGAAATAAGTTCAAGATACAACTTCAAATCACAAAATGTACACGTGTTGATCTAGAAACTTGCAGCTGAAGCGTCCAGGCCAGGCCTCTAAGCTATGTCTTTCATGTTACAGCAAATGGTTGAAACTTTCTCACAATTCTTTGAACTAAATTCAAAGAAGATTCATTGCAGATAGAATGCATTTCTTTTTCGTTAAACATTTACTGGCGTTGCATTCTTTTTTAAAACCAACACGTGACTCAGTACATCAGGAACTGCATTTCCTTTATAACATCGAATCATCAGCTATAATTCTTTGAAATTTCGGTATCATAAATTATGAAAAAAATACCTCAAATATTTTCATTTGCAAATAAAAATCAACAAAATGACTAATTAAAAAAAGTAAACAATACCCAGTTTAAATGCAATGAAAAATATTAGCATCAAAACTAATATAAAGCCAGTGGCGTCACTACGGAGTGGCAAAAGAGGCGGTCCGTCTGGGGGGGGGGGGAGTGACACTGAAAGTGAAATTGCAAGTTTTTGAGAAATTTAAAATTTAAATGCATTTTTAATGCTACAACAAATTTGAAAATTTTCTTGGGAAGGAGGGAAGGGGTGTCAACACAAATTACCGCCGCGGATGTCATCTATGCTAGGTACGCCACTGATAAAGCGCAATGAAAAATGTTACAAAATACTCAAAAAACTTATCAAGCACATCAAGTATATTCCACAGCGTACAGTACCTGAAACAGTTTATCCACAGGTCAATAAATATTAATTAAGAAATTCAAAATATCAGATTTTATTTAAATAAGTAATATTACTTTAATATAAATAAGTAAAATAAAATGAATAATAACTAAATAAACGCCTTTACGAAAGCTCATTCAAAATAAATCAAATACCGAGACTAATGTCTTCCTTATAGACATTCTAACTCGAATTTAGTTCAAAACACTCAATCGGAAGGAAACGGGATGCTTATGAAGTTGAAAGCAATTTTTATTAGCGTATTAAAGGTGCCTCGGAAGTGTAACACATGCTCTTCAACTTCGAAACTTGCAGGACAGCATCTTTCAGATATTACGAGTCAATGGGGGTGCAAAGAGAACTTAAGTTTTCTGCATAGCTAGCACGATTTCTCTGCATGGGGATTTCTCTCTTTCGTCAGAGTGTAGCAGGATATTTAAAGAAGCATTTCTATTTTGTTCTATTCTCTTAATTTATTCTTCAATTAAAGTTATTACACGTGCTGCTTGCTCAATCCGTTTTTCACAAATTAGACATTTTTATGCGTATATAGTTTGACTGCGAACAAATGACCCTTGGCAACCATTTGAGAAAAAGAGTTCATTCCTTAAAATAGGTAGAGAAGGAAGAAATGACGTGTGCCGCGTATTTTGGAGTTAAACAACATTTTGGCGATGTGAATAAACGAGCTGATGTGTGCATCACATGACTTCCTTTACTCCAATTTAATGTCATTTCCCCATTATTGGCATTTTTAATGTGATTCAATAGACTACTCTCTAAATATCACCAACAGTGGCCAAATTGAAACCAGATTTAAAAAAAAAAAGAGTCGCCAAATTTGTCGCTAAGTTGACGACAAAACCCGGCGACCAAAATACTGGCGATCTATCGCCAAGTGTCCGCCAAATTATAACACCAATTGAGTCTACATCGAAATTGACAATGATTTCCCCCAAAAAGAGGCAAAGACTCCTTTAGAAACACCCGAATGCAACCAAAAGGGGAGGTGCACAACTAGACCCCACTAGGAGTCTACGTACCAAATTTCAACTTTCTAGGACATACCGTTCTTGAATTATGCGACATACATACGCACATCCGTACATATAGACGTCACGAGAAAACTCGTTGTAACTAACTCGGGAATCGTCAAAATGGATATTTTGCGTGTCTATACGTTCTTAGGCACTTATTCACGTGTTTTCGAGTCGAAAAAAAAAAACTCAATATTTATTCGGGGGTGAGTAAAATAGAAATTGAGGTCGATTGGTGAGTGAAAACTTTTTTGCGAATACAATACTTCCTTTTTTGTAAAAGGAAGTAAAAAATGTACTCTTAGTATTTTGTAGTAAGTTACCCCTCTAAGCCAGAGCTAAGGCAGAAATACATATGTATGTCTGCCTAGGCAGGATTTTAAGCCATGTATTTCTGCCTCAGCCCTGGCTTAGGGCGGTAACTTACTACAAAATAGCTCTGTCTTCAATCTTTGAATTGAACACCTCACCATTTCTGCGGTCACTTATCTGGTGTGCTAATTCTACATTAGCTACCAGTTTGTTTGCCTCTCTTGGCTCCTTTAAGAGGTTTTCCGCATCCAACTCAGTTACTTCCTATTCAAGGCTGATGAGTGCTAAAAAGCACGAAACTGTACTCCTCGGATGGAATAACTGAACTGGAGGTGTACTCTTAGTATTTTATGTTGTGTGATTATTTAGACCTGAAATGTTTGAGTTGCAGCAATAACTGCATTGAGTTTGCAAAAATGTAAATATGACAAGCTTTGTATTCTTTATTGCAACCATACACTCCCTAATTTTCAATTCAAATTAATTATGGGAGGCGTTGTTGTCTCTGACCAATGGCTGCTGAAAGAAGTAAACCCAAAACCCACCCACTTATTTGGAATATGATCTGCCGAACAAGACTATAATACTATAGTTCAAACTCTAGAACCAGTATTACATTGCCATTCGTTTATTTTCCTCTGCATATCTCCCATTCATGAAGATAAACGCTTCTCAAATACGGCGGAGTCAAGGGCCAACTCCTGACAGCTGGACATTATTTGCACTTTCTTCCCGGAAATTGAAGCATTGGCTTTTTATTCACATATATTCGAATATGAGGAACCATTATGTAACAGAAAATGAAACGTCAACTTAAAAAAATCAATAAATAAATAAATAAAAAAAAAATTGTACTTGAAAAATAATGATTTTTACGTGTTAAGGGCGTAACCTTTACGGTCACCTGGTATAAGGTACACAGACATAAAAGCTTGTATCGCTTTAAAATAAAGTAATTTTTTAAAAAAGGAAACAAACGAAGGGGCTAAAATACATAACCAAGGCAACAAAACAAAATGTTAATTTTAGGTTCGCAAAAGAATTTCCGTCAACTTTTTATTTTTAAATTTATTCCCGAGTTCTATTATTTACATTATCGTTTCGGTTGCTAAAGATAATCCTCGAAGAAACTTAGAACAATTTTTTTCCCAATTCAGAAAATTCTAACCTTTTACATGATCTAAAACTTAAAACTGTGCATAAAATATTTCTCCCCCAAATTATGAATTTTATTAGAAAAATGAGGCTGAAATTGAGGGGGGGGGGATTTGAAAAAACGCTTTGACGTTCCCACCTTCATGGTACAAACTAATTTTCAGACAAACGTAACAGACAAACAGACTAACTTTCAGCTTTATCATTAGTAGCAGAGACGTTTCTAATTGCTGCACTTGAGTCTTTTTTGCTCAAGTAGTAAGTTTTGAGTATTTTATCAGCTGCAAAATAATATATTCACTAACCCTTTGACGGTTATGCATGTGAAATCTATGCGTTCATCATGAACTTGTTTCAAGTAGCGCTGGAAAAATACACAAGCAATATTTTCTAGATATCAACAATGAAATCAGCACACACAAATTTACAGACATACATTTTTAAGCCACAAATTTATAGAAAATATTACCTAACTTGAACAAAAAACCCCTTTTTCAATGCTCAAAAATTTAGAAACTTTCTACACTGAACAACGATCAACAATCAATACCAGAAGCGTAAGCTTTTCTCATTAAAATTTTTTCTGATTTCGCTTGTAACCCCAAAACACATGTGCGTAACAATTCTGAAAATTAGTTCCTTAGCAACGTTAAGTTTATCATTTAATTTTCCTCTACAAAGGGAAATGTTTTATTTTTTACTGTCAAAGTAGTTTGAATAAATCATTTAAATATGCATTTTATAATTATGTCAGTAGTAACAAGTTCAAGTTTGCTGAAAGTCAATTTTAGAAAGTGGATGGAAAGTATTCCTTAGCCTAATTATTTACAACATACTGGAGTTAATCGAGCGTAATTATTCCCTACGCACTAGAACTGATTGTGTTCTAAATAATTAAACTCAATCAGCTTCACCGTGTCAAAAATACTTAGGCTCGATTAGCTTTATTGTGTTTTAAAAGATAGGATTCGATCAATTCTAGTGCATTGGTATTTTCATCTCAAAATCTGACAATATTAGACATCTTGAGCAGTTTTCTTTCAGTGGAAATCGGTAACAAAATCTGGTAATTTGAAAGCTATTTTTTTCTACAAAAACCAGGCAACTGTGGACTCCGTGACTCTGTGGAAGACCTTGCAGCAGAAACATCACTTGTTTTATTTGTATTAGGTAGATTTCCATGGAACAGAATCAGCTAGAAAGCGCAGAGTAGTAAGAGGCGCGCTCTCGCTGATTCTACAAAATAATAACAAACAACCTATTACAAATGAAAGAAATGATGTTTCTGCTTCAAGGTCATCCGCCATCCCTCCCTGGTCAAGCTTTATCTGCAGAAGAGCTTAAACTGCGAAATCACTTTTTAAAGTTTTACGTCTTCATATATGTGATTTCAAGCTACTTTTTCAAAATTTATTTCAAAAAAAAAAAAAAAAAATCTCAATTTTAAACTAACATAGTACGTTACAAAGACTGGTGACAATAACTCAATTTTGTAAAAAAGTTGAGATGCGACTTTATTGCTTAGCACGACTCTATGCTTTCCTGCAAAAATCTGTCAACTTGAGCAGACATGATTTATTTGTCAAATTTTATGGAAGAAGATGTTACGTTTATTAGAAGAAAAATGATTTTATAGCCATAAAATTCAATTGAATCGATGTGTCCAAAAACCTAGTCATATCCTCCGGCAGGGATACTCCCATAGGGGGAGGAGGGTCATGGCGCAGACTGCGCCATTGAAATTTTTAGGGGGGTTCTTGCTTTTGGGGGGTCTTTACAGTACTTAGGGGGGACTGCGCCCTTGCTTTCAAGGGGGGAGCACTCCTGCCTTCGGTAAAACCCAGGAGATGAGACTGGTTTTCGGAATCATCGAATTAGTTTAATATTAGGTATTTCAAAACCGATCATCCTAGAAGAAGCAATTTACCAAGTACTCCCCCCCCCCCCCATAGGGTCAGAGAAGAATTTATCGCCACCACTGAGTTTTACTCTTACTGATAACAGCTCGACAGTCCTTTATTTTTCGATCAGGGCCAGTAGGTTAGCGTTGGTTTAGTTCGGCTTCGAAACATTCCATCAACATCCTTGGGCGAATTTGGTCGAACCGGTGCCATGGAAGAAAGGATTCTCAGCCGATAAATGATAGATGTTACTCAGCTCTGATCAATTGGCGGTTATTTTCTTGTTGGATCACATTTTTTTCTCAAAGATCGGTGAAATGGAAGTTGCGGTAGTCGTGATCCGCATCGGACTTGCTTGGAAAGTTAAATGGGTGGTTATTGTTCTTTGAATTGTATGAATTAGGCATCCGCTGACAAATGCTTCTGTTTGTTTAAATGAAGTTTTTTGGTTAGAACGAAAAGAAGCGATAATGATCACGGCTTAAATATTTAATTTCTGGAACATCATTCCTTTGCATCGGTATTATGTGAAACGTTTATGAAGCATGAAGTAGCAGGTGAGAATATTTAAATTAGGAGAGTGAAACTTTCACAAATTTTAAAATATTGATTTCTCTAATAAAAGAGAAAGTACCTCGCAGCTAAAACCTTTTTTTTTTTTCTTGCACAAGAAAAAGAAGCCCTCATAAATCTCGAAGCATCAGTATGCAGTCTACTTTGCAGTTTTTACAAAATCTACTATACTCTTAATGTATTTAGAAAAACTGAACGTTTACTGTCTGTTTTGTCCTCTACTCAGCGTTTCCTAATTGAGGTTCTCAAGTACTCCAGAATTTCACACGGGGTAGCTAAGGGCGACCCCCTTATATAAACTCTAGGTCCCTGTGCCGGATCATGCAACGAGCACTTTCCATTTTTTCCAAGCTTAAAAATTGAGATATGCGTACAAGTTTGCCATGTTTTTTTTTTTTTTTTAATCACTGGCTCCGTTTGGATCCTGGCCCGATTGTTGTGGTACACATGGCTCTTTTCATGTAAAGGCCATGGCTAAAGGTTCCAAAAAGGTTCAATAAGTAAACCAAAGACCATAATATCGTGGAAGAAAAAAAAAATAAATTGCATTTTTAACCAAAATTGTGTTAACTTGTGCAAATGTGACAGTTTTACTTTGTTCTATTTGTCAAACAGCCATTTTACAACAGAGATTTAAGGCTTATTATTTTAAAAGTAATGAACTACAATTCTAAACAACAATAATAATAATTTTAAAAGGTTCGAAATAGATCTCTTATTTCCCTATGGCTATTATTTCTCTTAGTCAGCACGTTTCTTTAATTGTTCTTATGTTTTCACATGAAGGTGAAATGGTTTTGTCAGGAACTGAGCTCAATTGCCCGAGTGAAAAGTTGGCATCTTAACCATTAAACACCATGGGGGGGGGGGACCAGAGAAATAAGCACATAGGACAGTTTTAAAATTTGCGATATCCCTATATCGAGATTTAGGCGATTACTTGCAAAATAAAGTGAAACCTGTATACTGCCGTGTGCAGGTAAACGTCAGTATCTGCAGAAATGAGTTTTCGGGATATTTGCAAAAACTCGTTTTGGGTTCAATACTAACAATAGGGAAATGTTGGAATTAGACGTGTTATTCACGACTTTTTTCAGCGGAAACCAAATAAGCGAGCTTGTGCAGTAAAGATAACGTTACAATAGATGACAAAAATGAAAAAAAATGAAAAATGAAAAATTTGCAGTTACTGCTCTTTACATGCACATGGCAGTATAAGTTAACCATTTGCGGTACGTGGTCAACTTAAACAGGTGGTCCCCTTATAGGGGTTAAGTTATATGATATAGAACTAATTCTGTACTTAAAAAGACGAGCAACTTTTAGAAAAGTGGTCAACTTACAAGGGTGGTAAACTTCACAAGTTTTACTGTATTAGAATCTTTAGAATCTTGGGCCCTAGGGTTCTTCCCGAGTAAGTTTAATATTTTACATTAAACATTAATAACTTCAACTGCATGGTTTTATTAAGTCTTGCACTGATAAAAAAATCATTAAAAAATTAAAACAGATTGAAACTTTTTTTTTTTCGAAATATTTTTTTTTTCCACGACGTTAATACACTTCCAATTGTGCACCTTTCGCAGATCTGAGAAGATCTAGACGATTTTCAACTTTGTGTCAGACAGTGCCGCAGCCAGAATTTACCTTCTGGGACGTGAGGGTTTGGTCATAACAGTCCTTATATGGATACAAACTGTCCCATTAGAATTGAGAACATGTTTCAAAACCTAAAAAACTGGTGAATTGACCCTCAACCCCCCCCCCCCCGCGGGTCATTTCTTTCATTGACGCCATTTTCAGTTTTCGAAGTCAGCGCTTCAGCTCAACCGACATCACTTAGCTTTAGCTAATATTGCACAACGGGGATAAAAAAAAGTTCATGGGATTAAAGATCCAAATTTAAAAAAAAAGGAAATATATCTTTAAGTTTTTTAAAATACGATGCCTATATTAGTACAAGATTTGACATACATCCTGTATTTTCTGGATGTTATTGGTTATACGATACGCAATGCTCTCATCGCCAACAGCAATGAGTCATGAACGCAGTAACCATTCCAAGAAACGCCGTTGTTGCTTGCAGGCAAGTTGAAGCTTGACTTTAACAATATTTATTTCATTTTTAGAAGTCCAGTGAAAAAAATAGTGATGGGCATAATCGAGTTCTCATAATAGAATCACTCGATTATTCAATGTTACTAAAGAACTCGATTATTTCGAGTTCTCGATTATCACATCTCGATTTCTCGATTGACATAGCTCGAGTTCTCGATTGACGCAGCTCGACTTCTCGATTATCACTGCTCGAGTTCTCGATTTCAAAAGATCCCGATTGTCAATCGCTCGAGTTCTCGATTTGGAATGATCTCGATTATCAATCACTCGATTATCAGATGCTGTTGATTCTTCAGATCTCGATTATCAAAAGTTCTCGATTATTCCCATCGCTAGAAAAAAGGGAGTGTTATTGGCACAGATTTGAGCTGGAATACCTTCTCAAAACCACTACGAAAGTAAACAAATTAAACTCAGTGCTATCACTCCCAAAAAGAAGTAAATAGCTTCAAGTTCAAGCTTCAACTTATCAGAGCCACACAATCCCGGACAATGCGAAGTCTTTCCTAGTAGAAAAAGAAAAGCAAGAAAGTTTGTTAAACAATTGCTGTTCAACCAGATTTAAAAGATTTTATAAACAGGGTTTTATTTAAAAAAAAAAAGAAAATTTCGATAGTTTATAGGAGTTGTATACGTGTCTTTCAATTGAAAAAAGAAGTTTGATAAGTAACTAGGGGGAAGGGGGGGGGGCTTTTATAACTTCGAAACAGCTGTTTGCAGAGTTTTTTAAACTCTTTTCAATTGCTTTTATTTGTACATGTATACACGTTGTCTATTTTGCTCATTTTAGTTGTGATTTTGCTCATTTTACTCAACTACTCGTATACTCGTATCTAGGCAGTTTGAAGCATTCCGCTCTCGAACGAATTGCAACATTTTCCCCCAACACCGTTTGATTAGCATCATATCTTTAGAATAAAAATAAAACCTTTTCCTTTGCTAGCATTGATTATGCAAACTTTTCCGTTTAACAAGAAGGTAAGACTGAAATACCCTATTTAGAAAGAATTTATAGCCGCCAAATGTTTAATTGTTTTTCCTAAACTTGTTTTAAGACGCATAATGTGAATAAAACCGAAATAAGAATTGTCTGGATTTACTCATGTACGCTTGACCTACTTGAATGAACTTTCTCAACCGAATTTCATTCATTTGTACTGATTAACACCTTATTGATATTCAATTACATTTTTATTTTGAATTAACCCTAGAGAAGTCGCGCTTCGGTCGATTCCCCGCCCGTTGTCAGATATTTCGCTCTATTCCACCACCCCTTATTCTAATAATGGGGCCCATCTGTGTAGCTGAAGGTCAGACTCTCCCCAGCCCACACACTTAGTTCTGAGAATTTTCTTCGGTATTTCAAGGTTGCATAGCTTTTGAAAATGCATGTTGGTGATTTAGACCAATAGCGCGCCCTCCTAGTCAGGTGTCATTTTATCCCCGGCACTTCCTTTCTTCTGCTTTCGTCTCACGGATCGCTACGGCGGGGAAAAGACCGAAACGCGAGCACTAGCGTAACAAAAGGAAACGTGACTTCTCTAGGGTTAATATGCTAACAACAGCGTAATTTTTACGGGTCATTCTCACAAAAATGGTGTAGAGATTTAGGAATTTTCTAAATGTCTTGCTGTTCTTCGTATTCCGATCAGAGAGCGATATTGGCTGGCAAGAAACTGTTATTATTTTATGGAATCGCTGACAGCAGTATTGCTTCTATTATTTTGTTTCGCATTTTGTCTTGTTATTGGTGAGCAGTTTAATGCCTTAAATACTGGCTATTGGGGAAAAAAAAAGAAAAGCAAATTCGTTTCTAACAAATTAAAAGTTTGAAATATGTTGATCTGCTAAAAGCACATAATAAGTTATGTGATTATTATTATTATTTTTTTTTTTTGCAAAAAAAAACTTTTTCGTGATGTCTATTTTAATTGTTATTTTTTAATTAAGTAGTGCTGTCACATGTAGGGCATGCGTTTGAATATCAGTTTTAGAGTTACTTCTCAATTCGAGCAAAAAATCCTCCACATCTACTGAAATCATGCAGCTGCAAAATTTTAAACATAAATTTGGTGTCCTACTGTTTATTTTTTTACAGCGGAAAAGCTTGTTAAAAAAAAGAAAATAACTTATAATATTAAACGTATAGTTTCTTTTTCTTTTCTTTTTTTTAAATTTTTGTCACGTGTGGGACGGCCACTTAGCGATTTCAGTACCACTTTCCAACATTTTAATTGTTTCTTCTGAATAAAGATTGCCTCCATTATTAACTAGAACCCATTTTCCACATTTTAATTCTTCATTCTGAATTAATTCGGTTGAATTTTTCGATTCAGGTTTAAAAATTATCTCGAAAGGCAGTGAGTTCAACATGTTAATGTCCCTTCTTGTGCACTGAATAGAATGGAAGCTTGATAGTCTTTTGATGTTTCTTGTGCTTTCCTTAAGGATTTTTTTCTCCGTAATCTTTCTTCTATTTCCTATTTTTTGTTCTGGATGTGAGTTCGCTAAATTGGCTATAATAACCGTATCTTTACTACTGCATTCTAATCTCCATTTTTTCTTTATAGATATGCCACGTATTACATAATCTGGAAAATCACCAGTCACAATATGACGACGGGTAGGAGAACCCCAAACCTCAATTTTTTGAAGGGCAAAAATTATCAATTTGCCGAATGGAACTTCGAACTTTAACGAATGATGAAAATTGAGCATACACACATAGATACCTGCATCTGATGAAAAGATACATTGGGGCATCATTATTTTAAAAATTTACAAATGCAATTTTTGTAATTAAAAACTGTAAAAATTAAAATTTTCTATTGCTGTCTCCAAATTTGTTGAATCATCTGATAAAAATTGCCGAATAAGGAAATTTTTGAAAGCTCACAGTAGCCTCCCATCGGGGCACACCTGATGACGTAACGGGTGCGAATTTCTTCTCCATTTCCATTTCATTCAGTTTGCAGAAATAAGAAACGCAGCAATTAGAGTCCTACGGCAATTCATAATTGCGAAAAACATAATTTGGATGCAAGGCATTAAATAAAAATGAATGTCTTGGGCTGGATGCTGAATGTTTTTTTTATCATTATTTATTCCTTTTTCAATGGCTTGCAGGCCCGGACTGGCCATAGACTTGACCGGGACTTTTCCCGGTGCGCCCTCTCGAAAGGCGCCCTTTTGTTCTTTTCTTATTTTTCGCAACAATGTTTTAGCAAAATGAAAATAAATTATGTGGAACAAAGAAGTGATTTTGCATGTGAATATTTTGACATGCAAAAGCAATGGTCTTCTTATTTATATAAACGTTCCTTTTTATTGCCCCCAATAAAGGCAATTAGTCCCCTCTCGTTTCGTAAACGGTCTGCTCCCAGGGCATCGTTTGTGGCTTATCTTTTGCTCCAAGTTTCAATTCTGAGGATAAAAGCGGACCCATGGTGTTTCCCCAATAAAAAAGGGATGTGAGGGTGAAAGTAACAGCACATATCTATGGTCAAAAATACGAGAATGGTTTGATTTATTGACTGTACTTAAGTTGCTGTAAAAGAGCGGATAGCATGACTCCCTGTTCTGCTAACGATAATCATGAGTGCAATAGAAGCAAGAAGACAAATAATGTTAATTTTTGAAATCTGCGCATTAAAAATAGTGTAATGTCGAAATAAGCCGCATAAAAGCAATAATTTAGTGGATGGATGAACACGATGACAGAAGTCAGATGTCGTATTTTTTGTCTCTTCACAAAATAACTTTTAGGACAAGACTGCACGGTGATTCCAAGATTTTGGAGTCATGGCGCCCTTTTTGGAACTAAGATATTCGCATGGCGCCCTTCCCAAAATAAAAGTATGACTTGTAACTGGCAGTCAAAAATAAATACGAGTCGTGTATCTGCATTGAATAGCCCTTATTTATCCTGCAGAGACTCTGTAAAAAAAAAAAAAAAGTTTCACAAATAATAAGTCTAAATTAATTGAGAAAAAATAGTTAATTTTCGATGTGGTCCTAGGAGGACTGCAGGGCTCCATTGGGCACATTTGAGGAATTACTGGACTAACCACAATAAAGATGCCGAAAAATTTTAAAGATAAAACATTTTTCGATTTTAAACTAAGTTTTGTCAATTAAAATCATTACAAGTTCTAGATCTTTGTGTTCAAAACATATTCCAGTTTTTTTTTGTTGGATTTAATTCTTTCACTGTCTTTTTAGCCAGATGTGTGTACAAAGGAAGGGGGTCATGGCATAACCTTCGGCATTGAAATTGTTACGAGTTAACTTAAGAGATTTTTTAAATCTCATTTTGGGGGTCAAGTTCTCGGGAGGGGGAGCGCTGCTTAGCATTTGGAGGAGGTTCGTCATTGCCCTGGCGGTGGAGGGTTGTCGCCCTTATACAAGCTACAATACTACCGTAAAAATATTAATATTTGAACTAGTCGACCCGTGCGGAACTCCGCACTGTGCTTCGAATCGCTTTATAAGGCATTTCTTTCTTTAAAATTTTCAAAGGAAGAACATTATGAAGAAGAACCGAAAAAAAGTAAGCGCAGAAGAGAAGCCATGTAATTTAAAGACATCAGTAACAAAACCTCGTTAAATACAACGTTGTGATAATTTGATCATCGCTCAGCTGTTGGTCGTACATATTTTCAATGCAAACTTAAATATCATTAAAAGTGTGGCTGAGTAGTGACTCGTGAAAAAGCAATAATTGTGCATGTGAAAAAACAGGTTGTGGCAAATACAGTCCTGCCCATGTGAGCATCTGACGGGAAAAAAAGAAACATTAAAGAGATATTTATTGGCACGGATTCGAATTGGCGCCATTCTGATTAACAGCCAGACACCACAACAAACTTAGCAACCTAGCAATGGCGCCTTCCTTTTCGAAAGTTATTCATTGAAGGAATGCGTAGTAAAAAACAGCAAAAAAGCTTTTTGCCAAAATAATAATAATAATAATAATAAGATCATGCTTCTATGTTTTGTCATTACCCAGCATGATACGATTTAAAATTTTTCGTAAAGCATGGAATTTGATTAAAGAATGACGAAGATCTCACGTAGCGATTGAAACAAACATTCTAGAGAAGTAATAAATTAGATTGAAAATAAGTGTTTTTATCTTTGAATATTGAACTATTTCACACGGAAGGTTGCTTTAACCGTTACGGCTTAAATGCCCCCACATGTTTCTTTTTAAATCGAACACTAAAAATTCAAAACCAAAACCAGTTGAACTGAGTCCGTTTTTTAAGTGTAATTTTTCGAACGTAGACAAAATGTATTTTTCTTTCAGCAGAAAGCAGAGGAGTAGAAAATGATTTCTTGCTAATGAAGTTGATAATAATTTTAATGCTTTATATCGTATTTGCGCGAATAAAAAATTAAAGGTTTACTGGGTGAAACTCGTTTCTTTAATTTGGCGTAGTATTTTTTCATTTGTACAAAAGGTTGAACACTGCTATTAGAAACATCTACATTTCACCATACAATGAAAATGTTTTTCTGTACAAAAATGACTTCCTTTAGGTAAATCTAATACTTTTTTTTATGCTTATATTATGCTGAGTGATCTGAATGTAGTCAGAGCTTTAAAAAAAGGAAGAACATCCTTCGATTAACAGTCAACTTATCTTAATGATAACTGTAGCTTGCATAACGGAGTCGAAACACCAAGTAGCATTCCCACTTCATTTATTTTTTTTACGTGTGTATGTTATGAGTACATGTAATGCGTAATACTAATATAAATTTGATATTATGTCGAATAGCCCAAGCTTGCCCGAAGTTCATATAGTTTATAGCCGAACGCTCTACTGAAAAAAACTTATCAATTTAACCAAACAACTAATTCCAGTGCTTTTAAGCTTTATTAAAATATGAACACACACACACAGTTTTTTTTTTTTTTTTTGCCGAAAGCGACGTAAAAAGTTGGAACTTTGCAAAAAAAAAAAAATGCATAAGAACTACAGGCTGCATCAAGGTTTTCAAACAGCAAGGGGCGTTTTCGAAAACTTGATTTTTCGACCGTAAGTCTATTTTTCATCATTAGCCAGCCTGATAAGTTTTAAAATGAGAAGGGAACAGTATATAAGATAAGATATTGAAGAGAAATGTTTTTATTTTTGAAAATTTTTACAATTCGTTACCGCAGGCAGCTTGAACCGTTATGATTTAGATGGCAGCACATGTTCATCATTTAACAGCACGGTTAAAATACAAAATAAATTGAACTATGCTCTATTTTAAGCGTAGCTTTTCGAATGTAGTAAAAATGTGATAAGCTTTTTTTTTTTTTTTTTTTTTTTTTTGCAAAAAGTAGAAAAAATATATATTTTACCCTTCAAATTGAGGTAGTATTTTTTTTATTTGTACAAAGAGTCAAAAACTCATTAGAAGAATATATATTTCAATATACGATTTATTATTTTTTTCTGAACGAAAAACAATTCTATTATAGTCTGAAATCTTAAACCTGTTACTTATATTTTCGCTCTTACATTATGCTTTAATTTTCTTACCAGAGCCAAAGCTTTAAAAAAAAAAAAAAACGTACAATTCAGAAGCAATTTAGCACAGAGTCGCATCAAGTTTTCATAACAGGAAGTAGCATTTCCTTCTCATTTATTCCATTCCCTCATATTTGTTATTCACTTCATTAAATACTCATGCAATGCGCGATATTTCTCTAATTTTTTTGATGCAGATTGTCCGGACGTGGGCCCGAACGCTCATTCTCCTGGTTACGAGGAGAACGCTCATTCTCCTGGTTACGAGGAGAACGCTCTGCCAATCAAGCTATTCAGCTCTGTCGGTCATAGTGCAAGTTAAAGTTATAAGTTTAACCGAAAACCTCATTCTGGTTCTTTAAAACTGGTTTTTTGGCTGAAAAAAACTTTTTAGACCGTGGGTCTATTTTTCGTCAGTAGCCAGCACCATAAGCTTTAAAATAAAGTGTAAATCCAAGAAATCGATCAAGAATTGAGGAAAATCTGGCGTAGAAACCAAAAACAGGCTACAGAAATAATATATAAGGATTCCTGCATAAAATCATAATATTATTACATTTTATGCTGCCTTTATATCATTTTGGGAAGTTTTTTAATCTGTGTTTTCCCTCAGATGAAGCTCGATACCGCGCCCCCCACCCCTCGCTATCCTGTTGACTTGTGAAGGTTATTATTGATAAACTTTGCATCAATGAAACAATGCAATTCATTTTGAGCGGAACGAAGTTTGAGTTTGAAGAAGGAATGTATAACGATGTTGTTAATAAGTAAAACGCAAAGCTATTACTTGTGATGTCGTGAAGGGGGGGGGGGGGTGTCCACCTCGCGTTTGACTGTCTGGGGGGGGGGGTGATACCCAAAGTGGAATTACAAGTTTTTGATAAAAATGAAGCTGAAATGCAAGACTCCTTAGAATTAAGACTTCTAATTTGAAAATTTTACAGGGGATAGGCCCGCCCGTACCCCAATATTTCCCACCCCACACCATGGAATCAATACGTACTACTATACTCAGAATTAGGTTCATATTGTCAATACTTAGACCTAGTAGTGACCTCTTATAACAAATATTAATAAGAGTCAAGAAAGACTATATTAGAAATGTAATGTGAGAAATATCGAAGTAACCTTATTCGTTTTCTATCTGCAGTTAGTTTTTACATATCAGGATAGTATAAAGCCTAAAAAATAAACAGCACTTTTTTTTCACAGAATAAAAGCTAAAGATTCTAACCATTACAGCATTTTATGAGGGTCTTTCGAAGCATTCTTGTACTGTGCAAGAGCTTTTGACTAACTATCTTTTGGTAAGCAGAAAAAAGGGAGCATACATGTAGACCACACACTTGTTTTATGGCTTTAAATAACGCCTTTTAAGATGCTTTATATCGATAAGGAACTGCGATGCTTGGGTCCTGGGGGATTCGTAGCAGTGGATTTCTGTTGGACAAGGGAGGACAACTATCATAAATTTTATGCAGTTAGACTACAGAAGTCCAATTGCCGTTACTTACATGAATCGAAGAGTCATTTGGATCAGATTTTTGCATTAGTGAACAAGTAATTTTGAAGCGGCAGCAAAATTGGATATATTAAGTCAAGGATCTTTTCAACAGTAGGTTACTCGTTTCAGTTTTCATTTTCTTTTTATTGCGAAAATATTTTCCTTCATGTATAATCTTAAATTATAGAATTACAATCTATGATTCATAATTAATGGCATTATGATCTATGTGCTGCGAAATAACAAATGATATTGCAAAATTTTCGACAATACATATGGTTAAAAAAACAATACACTCAGATAAGTTGAAAGGTCTTGTGTTATCAATTGAAAACTATTATTTTAAAAAGTAAAAACTACTAAGATCAAGCCTGTCCTTGAACTATTTTTTTTCCATCGTCCCTCTGTTTTTAATATGATTGGTAGTTTTTATGACGGCTCTGTCTAGGTCGGTCGCGTCAGTTTTCAAAAACAAAATCTGACACTCAAAAAGTTCTCGAAACTTTAAGACAACAATGCCATGAAAATGAATACAAACGTTTAAAATGTTCGTTTTTGCTATACATATACTTTAAAAATATAACACTTTGGTCAGCGAGAATTTCTGAAATGAATTTTCAGAAATTAGATCCTGATTTAAGAATGTGGAGGAAAAAATATCATTACGAAAAACCCTCTTGTTTTCTTATGCTAACAAAAAACTTGTAATTTTAATTTTACTTAAAAAAAAAAAAATCTTAAATGAAAAAAGGAGGCAAGGAGAAATTGGACATGATCAAGAAATTTATTTGTTCTTCTTTTAAACTGAAATCTTTGAGTTTTCTTGCAAAAGTTTTATTGATTAATCAAATCAATTCATTTATTCCTTATAATGGTCACAAACAATAATAGTAGTTTTAAATGTATATCCATACATAAACTAGTATGTTGTGGCCATCACGAAACTTTCTTCCATATTTTTCCTTTTTCTGATCCCTCCCCATGTTTGACGAGGAAGGAATATTCCTAACAAAAACAAAATTACACATGCAAAAACTTGACGACCATCCCAATGTCTGAATTATTGTAAAAACAAAACAAAGAGCGAAAATTGAAAGTTACTTTAAAAGCCTTACTTGAATTAATTACAAATATTTTATTTATTAACAAACATAAGATGGCAACAGTTAAAAATTTTAAATCATTGAGATAATGTTTCCGATCATTTCCATACAATTAAAATCACGAGAAATACGCAGACGACAATCTATTACGATTTATCTTTCTTATTGTTGCATTAATAAAACTATTTTTTTATTCGCAAAAAAAAAAAAAAAAATCAACACCTCTTGGAGCGATTGGAGTCAAAATTGAACCAAAGCCTGTTTATGTATGGATTCACATATATTCCAAATTTCAATCAGAACGTAGCATTACTTCTTGAGATAGGGCACTCACAATGGAAAAAAAGAACGGGCGATTGCGCTACCCCCTTTTTAGCTGTTGACACCAAAATAAAATCAGCTCTTATACCCACTAAGGGCTACTTGTCAAAAAAAATTTTGTTTGATTCCGTTCGTTATTTCTTGAGATACAGCAGTCACAATTGACGACAGAAAACGTTCTATAACTCAACCTCCGTTTAGCTATTGACACCAAAATTGAATCAGCACCTACTCCTGTTAGGGGCAACATATGGACCAAATTTTGTTTGATTCCGCCAGTTACTTCCTGAGGAATAGCAAGCACGCGTAACTCAAAAAACGTCCCATTGCTCCACCCCCTTGGAGGAATTCGCGCCAAAAACCAATGGGCACAATTTCACATAGGGGCACATATGTGTACAAAATTTCGTTCAATTTCATGCGGTAGTTTTTGCTGTAGAGCGGCCACAAAAAACTGGTCACACACAGACGTGACACACACACACACACAGACATTTTCCAAAAATAGTCGAAATGGACTCAGCACACCTCAAAACGTTCGAATCCGTCAAAATTCGAAAATTTGCACGAATCCAATACTTTCTTCTATATATTAGATATAGAAGAAAGTAAAAATGATTTCTCAAATAATTTAATTTCAAGCTTTTCCCAATAGTTTCAGTGTTATTAAAATGATATCATTTATTACGTATTGCAAAAAGGCGATCAGGTGCACTGGATGAGTTAGAGTTCGATTGGTTGTATTTTCCCCCAAGATATTTGCTATGACATGATCATGTTACTAATAAAAAAAATAAATAAATATAGGATTTGAAAAAAAAAATCAGACTTTAAAAATAGATTTTAAGTACTCTAGATATTACTTATGTTTTATTTATAAAAAATATGTCTTGCAAACATTAAGAAAAAAAACATGATATTTTAACTCATTTTCATGGTAGCAGTTACTTTATAGCATACATAAGCCAATTTCATTACAAATGCATAATTCGTATAAAATTTGACATTTGAGATGTGAGATGAAAAAAAAAACAAGCAATACTATAAGTACAAAACAAATGCGTAAACATAATTCGAATAATCTTTTGATTTTGAGGACTGAAATCAATTAATCACTAATGTCATGTCTCATGTTATATCCGCACTAAATTCTTCATCTTAATTACTCTTTATTAATTTTCATTTTTGATAAATTATAATATTTCTCTATTTACCCAATTTGTAAAATCAAGTTTCCCCTTCATGACTGAATTCCTTTTTTGTATTGCTATTCATCCAAAAACATACCTTTTTTTTAAAAGTGCATTTATAAAAACTAGTAATGGCCTGATATTCATTACCACTCGCTCTTACTCTCAAAATAATTGCATAACTAAAATGCTTTAAAAGAACACCGTGCAGAGATGCAAAGATTTTTAACAATCCAAAGAAAAAAAAATTACTTATGAAATGATATTTTTAATTTATTCTTTTTGAGTTTTGAACTTTAGCACAATAAAGTGGAAAAAAATATTTTAAAACAGTCTTTGAAAACGGACAACAGTTTGAATTGTCATGTACATACATCTCTTTTTAATTTTAAATTGCAGAAGCATTTTGTCGAAAATGACAAACTAGCATATGCAGGGACAAAACGAAAAAAAAAAAAAAAAAACCTGAGCATGAATATTGATCGCACGGAGAAAACTTCGTCAGCTTAAAGAACCGACAAATTCATGTAATAAAATGATAGCGTCATGCAGGGACGTAACTAGGTCAGTTTCGAACAGGGGCAAGACCTCGCTTTGGCGCCCCCCCCCCCTTGAAAAAAATTCTTTGATAATGTCATCATCAGATCTTTCAATATATATTACACAAAAAATCCACTGAAAACACGCCCACATACATACATAATTATCAATAGCGTCACTACGACGGGAGGGGGTTGGGGGAATTCAGCTCGGGTGATACCCATCTCAATGGTAGAACAAAAGGTAGATTTTTAACAGCTTTATAAAAAATACTAAGATTTAAATTCTGAAAAATTCTCCAAAACCTCTCGATACGTATTTTTAAAAACATAACGTCAAAGAAATTGGGTTGTGGCTGTCCCATGCCCAGGAGACCCCATAACCACCTCATCTTTGACATTTCGGACACAATTACTTCGGACCCCTTTGGTTTGTACCTCGGAGAGTTTTTTTTTTTTTTTTTTCGAATTAAGGGTATTTTTTCTTTTCTTTTTCGAAATTCATTTTTTAATCTAAAACTTCCCATGCATACTTTTAAGGGGATGAAAGATTTCTCACAGCCCTTTTATGTTATTCACAGCCCCACAACCCCTTTTTTTTATATCAGTCTAAAAAAGTTTTTCTCTGTATCATGTGAAGCTTGATCCAATTTTCTCATTTAATTAGAACAGTAAATGAATAAATATAGGAGTTTCTATTTCATCGGAAGTCATTGGCTAAACTCAATTCAAGCCCGGAGCTATAGCGGGAAATGTTATTGGAGAAGATGAATTTGAAAACGGTGTTTCAAACGTACAAAACTGCTCAGGAGCTCTTTAGCCCCTACAGCTGAGAAAGTTTGTGCAATTTACTTAAGTTGGTTTTAGTAGGGTTGTTCTTTGAAGCGTTTTTGTTTTAAAATAAATTTTATATGCGTATTTTTATCAAGTTCTTTTTTTCGTTGTGTAAGAGCGGGATTTTATTATTGTTACAATTATAATGAGCTATTACGTTGTTAGTAATTATAATGAGCTCTTAAATTCTATTTTCCACAAGAGGGGGAGCGGGAATTTCATTTTGCTTTAACTGCAACGCGTATTTTAATCTAATTCTTCCTAACAGACAATTTAAATCTTCGAGAGTCAAATAGGATTTCAAAGCAATAATAGGGGATAGGTGAACGTTAGGGGCGAGCAGATGGCGGCAGACCCCTAGCATTTTAATCTATATTTTATCTATCAAATATAAATAGAGCACACTATTGCGCAGACGATGCAGTTACACATGAATCAAGCGTAAAATTTACATAAAATGCATTCAAATTTAATTTTCAATACTTATCTTATAATGTACGAGTAACTTTCGTTACTCCACAAAAACAAATGCTTGTTCCTGAAATTGCATGAACTTCATGTTTCCATAGAACTGATAAAAGAGTGAAAAAAAAAATGGGAGCGGAGAGGGGGGGGGGGAGGCACCAAAAGTTGCTGCACAAGAATTCCTGCATTTTATAGTAATAGGAAAACATTTTGTCTTCAGCATACCGCAAAACTTGTTTAAAAAAACACATATTTTGGGGGCTACAAGAGCAGGGTCATTTCTCAGTATAAAGGAATCAGCTTTTGAAAAAAGAGTTCCTTGCAACACGGAAACACGTATCTGTGCCTGCAGTTTCTTTTCTTTTCTTTTTCCGTAAAAAAAAACGCATTTTAAAAATATTATTATTATATATGTTACATTTTTTCAGCATCCTTTTTTCCAAGTTACTTCCATTTAATGTTTTAATGTTAAATATATATCAAAAGTAACGAAACGAAATTCAAGTTTGAGAGCTGTGAAAACTGGCTGATTTCCCACCTATTGACGTTGATTTAGTAGTGAGTTACCGCCCTAAGCCAGGGCTAAGGCTCTCTTAAGAGGTTTTTCGCCTCCAGCTCAAGTGATTTCTATTCCGGGCTGATGAGTGCTAAAAAGCACGAAACTGCAGTCCTCGGATGGAATAACTGAGCTGGTGGTGTAAAACGATTTTACCTAAGGCCAGTAGGGTAGACTAGTTCTCGTTCTTATGTAATAAGGGACATCACGTTGACAGTTTTATTATGGTTTTATTGAGGACGAAGCAGATTTAAGCATTTCCGCTGTTTTTGGGTGATTCTTAGCTGAGATGTAACAAGAACTGGTCATAAGAAAATGCATTTATGCCATTTACTGCGCCTACCTGCTTTCCGTTATCTTTTTCATTCTGTCAGCTTGTGCCTGTCCTGAGGGTTTTTTTTTTTTTTTTTTTTTTTTTTTTTAAATTTCTACTAAGTTGTTTCTTTTTCACTTTTTCCTTGGGTAAAAATATATTCATGCATTTACTTAGTCAGTTTTGCGCTCCTGAAATCTGGCGCCCGGGGCGCGAGCCCTGTCTGCCCCCCTCTAGTTACGTCCCTGGCGTCATGTTTTAAAACAACAGCAGATACCAGTGAAAAAAATTCAATCGACAACACAAAAAAAAGTATTACTGCAAGAGGTGTTGTTACTTAATGCTATTGAACTAGTGAATGATGCATTTCAGAAGAAAGACGAACAAGCAATGAATTTTCGGAAAAAGTTTCTGTTGAGAAAGATTTAGCAAAACTTCTCATTCTTCGAAATTAAAAATTATTCCCCCCAACCGCCCCCGCGACGTTATTCACATTTTCAAGGTGTATTTTGGTGGTCTTTCCTCTCTTTTTTTAGGGGAGTCTCTTTCTAGGGGGTAATCATTAATATTTAAGGGGATGTACCAACACTCTTTGGGGGGAGGGGGGAGGTCTCTTCTACTATTTTTGAACTTGCAAAAAATATGACTTCTCGTTTAGACATTTTCAGCAACAAAAAAGGGCTTTATTTGCTTCTCAGTGAATTTTTATCCTTTTAAAATGGTCGCACTAAATCTTAATTTCTTAGATATTATGGAGGCTCAGTCGGCGCCCTTCAACTCAGCTTTCCCGCGCCCTGTCGATCACCCAGTCCGGCCCTGATGGCTTGTAGTG